>NC_053389.1:535347591-535432126 GCF_905171765.1 Bufo bufo
GATTCTAATGAAACTTTAAAAGTGTGAATGTAATGATGATATATGTAAGTGATTACAATATTTCAGTGAAAGGATACATTTAAAGGAGGCTCTAGTACCCTGTTGGGTCGCCTGTAACCTGGATACATGATGAGATATGTTTGGCCATGGGGACATACAGGTTCTGTATGGTATCCTGCAGCACATTTGTCAACAGATATTGCAGCTGGCCCTGTAGACCCTGCGCACTTGTCAGTTGCCAAATATGGCTTTCCAGCTGGTCCCATAAATATTTGGTCCTAAATCTGGTAACTGGTCAGGCCAAGGAAGTGCTGTAACCTGGTAGAGACATTCCTCAGAAACCCTTGCTGTGTATAGGCAAGCATTATCCTGCTGAAAAATGTCAGTTGGAAGCCCCGCCATGAGAGACAACATATGTGGCCGCAGGATGTCCTGCATACATCGCCGATCTGTTAGTGTCAATCATATCACTACTAGGGACTGATTGTCGTATGCAATGGCTCCCCAGATCATCACACCAGCAGTTGGGGCAGTGTGTTGCTACACAGCAAAAGCATGATTGAAGCGCTCACCACAAAGCTTCCATACTTGAACCGCACCGTCAAATAGAACCTGGATTAATTTCCAGTTTTAAGGATGGGACAATTTTGAAATTTTTATTTTTATTTTTAATCCCTGTCTACCTGGAGCCAAAACTTTATTTTTTATTTTGCTATTCACATAGCCACATTAGAGCTTTTTTTTTGTGGGACACGTTGTAGTTGCTAATGGCACCATTTTATATTGCATATGAAAATCCATATGGGGTGGAATTGGGAAAAAAACGCAATTCTGCCACAGTTTTGTAAGTTTTGTATTTACAGTGTTCACTATGTGGTAAAACTAATATGTTACTTTCATTGTCTGGACCAGTACAATTACAGAAATACCACCATCTACAGAGCTGTGTGAGAGCTAATTTTTTGAAGGGCAATCTGTAGTTTTATGGATGCCATTTTGGAGTGTGTATGACTATTTGATCAATTTGTATTAATTTTTTTTGTGGGGAGTTGAAAAAATTGTGAATCAGCCATTTTTTTTTTTCAGTTCAGTCTTCACCATACAAGATAACTACATTGGTATTTTAATCCCTAAATGACAAGCACCGTACATATATGTTGCACTGAACATAAGTTTCTTGTTCACAACACCACTGCAAATGAAAGCACCAGTGGCAGGACACGTAATGGGCGCCATGACACCAAATTTTCTTTGGTTAAGCACCTGGAAATGGTCCGGGTAAAGACAGGAGTGTGCAATGAAGGTGCCAGCTGTGTCTGGATGGTGAACAATGAAACTGTGGGAGCTGCTAATGTTTGTCAGTAGATCAAACGTCCCTCATTACTGGTGGTCTGTCTAGGCTGTCCGGAGCCTGTTCGTCAAATGTGGGTGCCCTCACATAACCAATGCTCCCAACACCTCCTAAACGCTAAATCAGAACTGTCTAGATCAGTGATGGTGAACCTTTTAGAGACCGAGTGCCCAAACTGCAACCCAAAACCACTTATTGATCGCAAAGTGCCAACATGGCAATTTAACCTGAATACTACAGTCCAATATAGTCTATCTTCCATGTATTTTATTATTTATCTATAATAGCCTGCCTGCATTCAATGTGCTGCCTGTGCCAGT
Source organism: Bufo bufo (assembly GCF_905171765.1). NCBI lineage: Eukaryota > Metazoa > Chordata > Amphibia > Anura > Bufonidae > Bufo > Bufo bufo. Next base: position 535,349,263 of record NC_053389.1, read on the forward strand.
CATAGTGCGCCCTGTGCTGATGAATGGCAGGAAAAGTCTAAGGCATATTGGTATACCATCGATTGTTTCCAGGGTGCGGGTGCCCACAGAGAGGGCTCTGAGTGCCGCCTCTGGCACCCGTGCCATAGGTTCGCCTCCACTGGTCTAGATGGTGGGCAGTTCATTGAAACTTCTCAGTCCAGTGATGCATTCCCTCTCAGAGTCAAAATGTCTTAGAGTGAATCATAGTGGCATATCTAGCAGTCAATGATCTCACACCAAAAGGTTCACTACCCAGAAGTAGCCTATCAGTGCCTTTTTATAGGGCAGAGAAGGGAAGCAATTTCATATCTTGTGGGGATTCTCTCTGGTAGACAGGGTGTGCGGATGCAGTACAGAGGCAAATTAACAGTTCTTAAATCAAACTTCTGTGTTTATTCAAAAATAAAGCAAAAACAAAAGGTCACTTTGCAGTCTTGGTGTTAGTTCACGCACAGTGGAAAGTCCACATAGCAAACTTGTTGGCAGTTCTGTCTCCACCAGTCCATAAGAGGCTTTTAGGGGGCCCGTTTCCCTTACAGACGGGTCTCAGCCCTCCAGCACGGCACAAGCCTCAGATCCCAGCACACACACCTCCTGAGCTCTACTGTCAGACTGAGGTAATTCCCCTCACCTGGCAGTGCTGGCTGGTTTTTAGGCCTGGCCAAACCCAGCCTGGAACATGGGGAGTAGTCACCCACCCAGCACTTTGACTACTCTGTGTAAGAGCCATCCCGGATCAGCTATACAGCCATACTAACTATTAAGGTGTCAAACAGCAACTGCTGCTGACACATAAAAACCGTCTCTTACTCCACTGAAGCCAGGAACCTCGGTGACACGTACCTATCATCGACGATGATTTCTTGTACCTTCTTACATACCTCCCCCTTTATTCAACCCTGAGGGGGTGAACACTTGCCAGACAGTGTACCCGGGACAGGGCATCCGCGTTTCCCTGCAAGAGGCCTGCCCTATGTTCCACTGAGAACTTGAAGTTCTGTAATAACAAGAACCATCTGGTGACCCGAGCATTCCTCTCTTTGGCCTGGCTCATCTACTTGAGAGGGGAGTGGTCGGTCACCAGACGGAACTTTCTTCCCAACAGATAATAGCGGAGAGACTCGAGTGCCCACTTGATGGACAGGCACTCTCTCTCCACTATACTGTACCTGGTCTCAGCTGGGGTGAGTTTGCGGCTCAGGAAAACAACGGGATGTTCCTCCTCATTGATTTCCTGAGAGAGTACACTCCGAGGCCTACTTCAGAGGCATTGGTCTGTACCACAAACTCCATCTTGAAGTCAGGCGTCACCAAAACTGGTGACCCGCACAGGACCGACTTCAACACGAAAAAAGCCTCTTCCGCATGGTCATTCCAGCGGACCATCACGGACTTCCGTCCCTTCAAGAGCCCTGTCAACGGAGCCGCTAAAGTGGCAAAATGGGGAACAAACCTCATATAATAGCCCACCTTTCCCAGAAACGACTTTACTTGCCTCGTGGTGACAGGTCGGGGCCAATTCCGAATCGTCTCTATTTTATTCACTTGGGGTTTGATAACTCCACGTCCAATGATGTACCCCAGGTATATAGTCTCCTCTAACCCTATTGCGCATTTCTTTGTGTTAGCGGTCAGTCCAGCCTTCCTAAGGGAGTCCACTACAGCCTGCACTTTGGGTAGATGACTTTCCCAGTCGGTACGGTGGATGACAATATCGTCCAGGTAAGCCGAAGTGTACCGACGATGTGGACGCAGCACAATGTCCATGAGCGGTTAAAAAGTGGCGGAGGCACCAGCACCATGCAGACCAAAGGGTAGCACCTTGTACTGAAATAGCCCTTCAGGTGTAATAAAGGCAGTTTTCTCTTTGGCAGCCTCCATTAAGGGCACCTGCCAGGACCCTTTCGTGAGGTCCAAAACAGAAAAATACCGGGCTTGTCCTAACCTCTCGATAAGCTCATCCACCTGGGGCATGGGATACGCATCGAATTTGGAAATCTCGTTCAGTTTACGAAAATCGTTACAGAACCAGAGTGTTCCGTCCGGCTTAGGTATTAGCACTAAAGGACTAGCCCACTCACTTTTAGATTCCTCAATGATATCATATGCACTTCCTCTGAGATGGCTTGTCGCCGAGCCTCGGGTACCCGGTATGGTTTTAGCCGGACTTTCACCTGAGGCTCAGTCACAATGTCATGCGGAATTGTGGAAGTGCGTCCAGGGAGATCCGAAAACACATCCGTGTTCCGGCTAATAAACTCCCTGGCCTCCTGAGTCTGCTTAGAGGAGAGGCTGTCAGCAATTCTTACTGTGGCAGCCACTTCCCTTGCTTCAGACAGAGGGGCCAAAACCGCTTCCCCTAGAAAACCTGGTCGCGGGTAGAGTTGAGCGAACCCGAACTGTAAAGTTCGGGTTCATACCGAACTTTAGGTTTTTTGGCACCCGGACCCGAACATTTACGTAAAAGTTTGGGTTCGGGGTTCAGCGCTTTCTTGGCACTTTTTGAAAGGCTGCACAGCAGCCAATCAACAAGCGTCATACTACTTGCCCCAAAAGGCCATCACAACCATGCCTACTATTGGCATGGCTGTGATTGGTCAACTGCAGCATGTGACTCAGCCTCTATTTAAGCTGGAGTCACGTAGCGCCACCCGTCACTCTGCTCGGATTAGTGTAGGGAGAGGCTGCGGCTGCTGTGAGGGAGAGATCAGGGAGAAATCTTATCAAGAATTGCTTTTTTTACTCAGCAATCTACAGCAAATGTGTTCTGTGGGTGCAGTGCACAATTTTTTTTAAGCCTGCCCTGAGCCAACTACTGCTGAAAACGAACTTTTTTTACTTCAGTTTGTCAATATCAATACATAATCGGCAGCCATTTTATGCAACGATAGTGCACCAGCACAGGCTATCTGCATGTCTGCAAGTCCAGAAATACATCTTTTTGCTTACTGGGGTGAAAAAACCCTCTAATATACTGCAAAATCCGGGATAAGACGTGCATAAGTGACTGTCACATTTAGGCCAGAAATACATCTTTTTGGTTACTGGGGTGAAAAAACCCTCTTATATACTGCACATCTGGGATTAGACGTGCCTAAGTGACTGTCAAATTTAGGCCAGGAAAAACGACTTTTTGGTTACTGGGGTGAAAAAACCCTCTAATATATACTGCACATCTGGGATTTGACGTGCATAAGTGACTGTCACATTTAGGCCAGAAATACAGCTCTTTGGTTACTGGGGTGAAAAAACCCTCTAATATACTGCACATCTGGGATTAGACAAGCATAAGTGACTGTCACATTTAGGCCAGAAATACGGCTTTTTGGTTACTGGGGTGAAAAAACCCTCTAATATACTGCACATCTGGGATTAGACGTGCATAAGTGACTGTCACATTTAGGCCAGAAATACGGCTTTTTGGTTACTGGGGTGAAAAATGCCTCTAATATACTGCACATCTGGGATAAGACGTGCATAAGTGACTGTCACATTTAGGCCAGAAATACAGCTTTTTGGTTACTGAGGTGAAAAACCCTCTAATATACTGCACATCTGGGATTAGACGTGCATAAGTGACTGTCACATTTAGGCCAGAAATACAGCTTTTTGGTTACTGAGGTGAAAAACCCTCTAATATACTGCACATCTGGGATTAGACGTGCATAAGTGACTGTCACATTTAGGCCAGGAAAAACGGCTTTTTGGTTACTGGGGTGAAAAAACCCTCTAATATACTGCACATCTGGGATTAGACGTGCATAAGTGACTGTCACATTTAGGCCAGAAATACGGCTTTTTGGTTACTGGGGTGAAAAAACCCTCTGATAAACTGCACATCTGGGATTAGACGTGCATAAATTACTGTGAAATTTAGGCCACAAATACCGCTGTCATATAGAGTTTAAAAAAAAAATTGAGTGCAATACCCTACATCAGGGTTTTTATTGGCGGTTAATTATTTTTAACAGACTTAACCACTTTTTACTTTGCTTTGTGAACGCTAACTATGAGGCAAACATCTAATAAGGGACGCGGTCATGGTTGTGGCATTGGTGGAGCCTCTGGTGCAGGGAGAGGACGTGGCCGTTCTGCCACAGCTACACGTCCTGCTGAACTGACTACCTCAGGTCCCAGTAGCCGCCAGAATCTACAGCGATATTTGGTCGGGCCCAATGCCGTTCTAAGCATGGTAAGGCCTGAGCAAGTACAGGCGCTAGTCAATTGGGTGGCCGACAGTGGATCCAGCACGTTCACATTTTCTCCCACCCAGTCTTTTGCAGAAAGCGCACAGGTGGCGCCTGAAACCCATGCCCATCAGTCTTTCACATCACCCCCGTGCATATCGGGGAACCTGTCTGAGCCTCAAGTCATGCAGCAGTCTCTTATGCTGTTTGAAGACTCTGCTGGCAGGGTTTCCCAAGGGCATCCACCTAGCCCTTCCCCAGGGGTGGAAGACATAGAATGCACTGACGCACAATCACTTATGTTTCCTGATGAGGACATGGGAATACCACCTCAGCACGTCTCTGATGATGACAAAACACAGGTGCCAACTGCTGTGTCTTTCTGCAGTGTGCAGAACGAAAAGGAGGTCAGGGAGGAAGACTGGGTGGAAGACGATGCAGGGGACGATTCACCACCAACTTCAGCACAGCCAGGGGCAAACGTCAGAAGGCCATTCTGAAACTGATGTGTTTGGGGGACAGGCCCCACACCGCGCAGGAGTTGTGGCGGGGTATAGAACAACAAACCGACGAAGCGGTTGCTGCCAGTGAGCCTCAAGCCCGGCCTGGTGGTGTGCGATAATAAGCGAAATCTCGTTGCAGCTCTGGGACTAGCCGGTTTGACGCACATCCCTTGCCTGGCGCATGTGCTGAATTTGGTGGTGCAGAAATTCATTCACAACTACCCTGACATGTCAGAGCTGCTGCGTAAAGTGCGGGCCATCTGTGCGCGCTTCCGGCATTCTCATTTTGCCGCCGCTCGGCTGTCTGCTCTACAGCGTAACTTCGGCCTTCCCGCTCACCGCCTCATATGCGACGTGCCCACCAGGTGGAACTCCACCTTGCACATGCTGGAGAGACTGTGCGAGCAGCAGCAGGCCATAGTGAAGTTTCAGCTGCAGCACGCACGGGTGAGTCGCACTGCGGAACAGCACCACTTCACCACCAATGACTGGGCCTCCATGCGAGACCTGTGTGCCCTGTTGCGCTGTTTCGAGTACGCCACCAACATGGCCAGTGGCGATGACGCTGTTATCAGCGTTACAATACTACTTCTATGTCTCCTTGAGAAAACACTTTGGGCGATGATGGAAGAGGATGTGGCTCAGGATGAGGAAGAGGGGTCATCTCTAACACAATCAGGCCAGTCTTTTAGAAGTGGCTCAGAAAGAGGATTTTTGCAACAGCAGAGGCCAGGTACAAATTTGGCCAGCCAGGGCCCACTACTGGAGGACGAGGATGAGGAGGATGGGGATGAAGCATGTTCACAGCGGGGTGGCATCCAACTCAGCTCGGGCCCATCACTGGTGCGTGGCTGGGGGGAAACGCAGGACGATGACGATACGCCTCCCACAGAGGACAGCTTGTCCTTACCTCTGGGCAGCCTGGCACAGATGAGCGACTACATGCTGCAGTGCCTGCGCAACGACAGCAGAGTTGCCCACATTTTAACGTGTGCGGACTACTGGGCTGCCACCCTGCTGGATCAACGGTACAAAGACAATGTGCCCACCTTACTTCCTGCACTGGAGCGTGATAGGAAGATGCGCGAGTACAAGCGCACGTTGGTAGACGCGCTACTGAGAGCATTCCCAAATGTCACAGGGGAACAAGTGGAAGCCCAAGGCGAAGGCAGAGGAGGAGCAAGAGGTCGCCAACGCAGCTGTGTCATGGCCAGCTCCACTGAGGGCAGGGTTAGCATGGCAGAGATGTGGAAAAGCTTTGTCACCTCGCCGCAACAACCGGCCCCAACTGCTGATATGGAGCGTGTTAGCAGGAGGCAGCATTTCAGCAACATGGTGGAACAGTACCTGTGCACACGCCTACACGTACTGACTGATGGTACTGCCCCATTCAACTTCTGGGTCTCCAAATTGTCCACATGGCCAGAGCTTGCCCTGTATGCCTTGGAGGTGCTGGCCTGCCCTGCAGCCAGTGTACTTTCTGGACGTGTATTTAGCACGGCAGGAGGCGTCATTACAGACAGACGCAGCCGCCTGTCCACAGCCAACGTGGACAAGCTCATGTTCATTAAAATGAACCAGGCCTGGATCCCACAAGACTTGTCTGTACCTTGTGCAGAATAGACATTTATACCACCATCAAACATACATTCTTGTACTCAAGTCAAGTGCAATGATTCTGTTTTCTTTTATTTTTATTTGTCCCAATATTTTGGGGGCTACCTACCCCAATAAAAAAATAAAAATAAACATTGTTGGCTACCCCCTCCTCCTCCATTGCTGCCTTCACCTACAACACCACATTCACCGTCTCCTCAACCTCCGACTCCACATCCACCTCCTTCTCTGAGTTGCAGGTTAATAATTTGTAATTTTTAGTTATTTTATTTTATTTTAAGTTATTTCCCTATCCACATTTGTTTGCAGAGCAGTTGCCATGCTAGTAAGCACATTTTACTGCCTTTTACATCCCTCTAGCCTTTTCAAGGACTATTTTAGAGCCATATTAATTTAAAAAAGAGCCAATTTTAGTGCCCTAAATTGAAAAAATTCTTATTTTCAATTGTCGGGTGACATTTTACAATTTTTGGCGTATACAAACCCCTGCTGTGCCTGGGTGACAGGGGCCTAAATCCTCTGTTCTATTGCTGGGTGACATGAAGCCCCTTTTGCCGTGAATGAACCCCTGCTGTGCCCGGGTGACATGGGCCTAAATCTCTCAAAATCCTCTGTTCTATTGCTGGGTGACATGAACCCCCTTTTGCCGTGAATGAACCCCTGCTGTGCCTGGGTGACATGGGCCTAAATCTCTCAAAATCCTCTGTTCTATTGCTGGGTGACATGAACCCCCTTTTGCCGTGAATGAACCCCTGCTGTGCCTGGGTGACAGGGGCCTAAATCTCTCAAAATCCTCTGTTCTATTGCTGGGTGACATGAACCCCCTTTTGCCATGAATGAACCCCTGCTGTGCCTGGGTGACAGGGGCCTAAATCTCTCAAAATCCTCTGTTCTATTGCTGGGTGACATGAACCCTCTTTTGCCGTGAATGAACCCCTGCTGTGCCAGGGTGACAGGGGCCTAAATCTCTCAAAATCCTCTGTTCTATTGCTGGGTGACATGAACCCCCTTTTGCCGTGAATGAACCCCTGCTGTGCCTGGGTGACATGGCCTAAATCTCTCAAAATCCTCTGTTCTATTGCTGGGTGACAAGAACCCCCTTTTGCCATGAATGAACCCCTGCTGTGCCTGGGTGACAGGGGCCTAAATCTCTCAAAATCCTCTGTTCTATTGCTGGGTGACAAGAACCCCCTTTTGCCATGAATGAACCCCTGCTGTACCTGGGTGACAGGGGCCTAAATCTCTCAAAATCCTCTGTTCTATTGCTGGGTGACAAGAACCCCCTTTTGCCATGAATGAACCCCTGCTGTGCCTGGGTGACAGGGGCCTAAATCTCTCAAAATCCTCTGTTCTATTGCTGGGTGACAAGAACCCCCTTTTGCCATGAATGAACCCCTGCTGTACCTGGGTGACAGGGGCCTAAATCTCTCAAAATCCTCTGTTCTATTGCTGGGTGACATGAACCCCCTTTTGCCGTGAATGAACCCCTGCTGTGCCTGGGTGACAGGGGCCTAAATCTCTCAAAATCCTCTGTTCTATTGCTGGGTGACATGAACCCCCTTTTGCCGTGAATGAACCCCTGCTGTGCCTGGGTGACATGGGCCTAAATCTCTCAAAATCCTCTGTTCTATTGCTGACAAGAACCCCCCTTTTGCCGTGAATGAACCCCTGCTGTGCCTGGGTGACATGGGCCTAAATCTCTCAAAATCCTCTGTTCTATTGCTGGGAGACATGAACCCCCTTTTGCCGTGAATGAACCCCTGCTGTGCCTGGGTGACAGGGGCCTAAATCTCTCAAAATCCTCTGTTCTATTGCTGGGTGACATGAACCCCCTTTTGCCGTGAATGAACCCCTGCTGTGCCTGGGTGACAGGGACCTAAATCTTTCAAAATCCTTTGTTCTATTGCTGGGTGACATGAACCCCCTTTTGCCATGAATGAACCCCTGCTGTGCCTGGGTGACATGGGCCTAAATCTCTCAAAATCCTCTGTTCTATTGCTGACAAGAACCCCCTTTTGCCATGAATGAACCCCTGCTGTGCCTGGGTGACAGGGGCCTAAATCTCTCAAAATCCTCTGTTCTATTGCTGGGTGACATGAACCCCCTTTTGCCGTGAATGAACCCCTGCTGTGCCTGGGTGACATGGGCCTAAATCTCTCAAAATCCTCTGTTCTATTGCTGGGTGACATGAACCCCCTTTTGCCGTCAATGAACCCCTGCTGTGCCTGGGTGACAGGGGTATCTTCATAGTTAGGCTCCACCCAGGGGAACCTGCCGCAGTCTCCTTCTCCTATGCTGTAGCGCTGGCCAATCGCAGCGCTCAGCTCATAGCCTAGCTATGAGCTGAGCGCTGCGATTGGCCAGCGCTACAGCATAGGAGAAAGAGACGCTGGCAGGTTCCCCTGGGTGGAGCCTAACTATGAACATACCGGAGGCTATAACCGGAGAACGAAGCGGCGCCCGGGGATAACAGTAAGTGCAGGGGGATCCCTGGGCGCCGCTCTACACGTCTGTATAGTTAGTTTAGATACTTTATTCTGGTGAAAGGTCCTCTTTAAGGGGTTTGACTGCCCCCCTCCCAAAATAAACCCCCGTAAGATTCTTAGTGGCCTCGTAGCGCTCCACCAAGTACACCATTTTCAGGACATTGCCAGGAGACACCTGGCCGATCCAGTGCTGGAGAGGAGGTGGCAGAGCCCTACAAAACATATCAGCCAATAGTCTATCCAGTATAGCTGTGGGACTCAGCACATCAGGCTGTAGCCACTTTTGCAAGAGGTGGAATAAAGCATAATACTGAGGTCTCGCAGGCTCCGCCGGCTTAAAACCCCACTTATGTATCGGCTGGGCCCGGACCAACACATTCACCCCCAGTCTTGCCAAAATATCACTCTTTACTTTTTGGTAGTCAGCCGCTTGATCGTCCGGCAAGTCTAAATACACTTGCTGGGAATCGGATGCCAGGAACGGAGCGACGACCTCTGCCCACTGGTCTCGGTGTCACATTGTTTGCCACTGAGGTGTCACATTTTTCACCACTTAAAGGTTTTACTATAGTTATTGTTGCATTTTCGATCAGTATGTTATTGACTGAAGTAAAAACAACTTAGGAGGAAAAGAAACACTCTTTTTAGTAGACTTTGGTGAGCACTTTGGAGACTTTAGTATGAAAATAATAAAGAAGCCACATTATTTTGTTTAACACGTACCATATGCATCAAAAGCTACTTCCAGACACGGATTTCATTCAATTCAAAGGTCATCACACATTTATTCGGTTTGTGCCAAGAATCTGCTTTAGCACTTACATGCCCCTGGGACAGTAGTGTACTGTATTGTTTGCTGTGCTCTATCTATATTTGCAAGGAACAATGTGTATATTTACAAAGAACATGACCTTTAATTTATACAACACCTCAAATGTCTATACAGCCTTGCAAACTTGTCATTAAAGGGAATCTAACACTAGGACTGGCATGCTCAACCTGCGGCCCTCCAGCTGTTGCAAAACTACAACTCCCAGCATGCCATAATAGCTGTAGGCTTTCCTGGCATGCTGGGAGTTGTAGTTTTGCAACACCTGGAGGGCCAAAGGTTGAGCATCCCTGTACTAGGAAGTTCAGCGTTACACCAGACACAAAGCCTTGTAGGGCTAGTTCAGCTGAATGTAATGATCCCTTTCACTTAGCGATCCAGTGCTTCATTCTGGAGAAAAAGTACTTTTAATCCATATGTTTTGAGCAGTAAAGTGCAACAAGGATATCTCCAAGACACTCTGTGCACCTTTTTTTAATTCTGGCCATTAAAGGGAATCTGTCACCTGCTTTTAGCATTTTAAGCTTTCAACATTGCCATGTTCAATAAATTACCTCATTTCCTGCAGTGGTCTTCTTACTTTATTTAGTTTTGTCATTTTGATAAAAAAAAGCTCTTTTTCTGATATGCTAATAAAGGTCCAAGGTGCCCAGAGGGGCGTTTTTTTTCCTCTCTGGAACCCAGTAACGCCCCTCTGCAGTGTCCATCCCACCTTAATTTGAAGCCCAAGAACACCTCCTGATCCTAAAATAACCTCCCACAGCCCCAACAAACGGTTTCGCCCCCTCGCCACGTCATCTTCTACCTTCAAGAAATGCCCCGTTCTTCTTCCTGTTGGCCGCCAGAAATCTCGCGCAGGTGCAGTGCCGTAGGTGGTACTGCGCCTGCGCGAGATTTCTGGCGGCCAACAGGAGGGGCTGTGGGAGGTTATTTCAGAACAGGAGGCGTTCTTGGGCTTCAAATTAAGGTGGGCTGGGTTCTGCAGGGGGGCGTTACTGGGCTTCAGAGAGGAAAAAAAACGCCTCTCTGGGCACCTTGGAGCTTCATTAGCATATCAGAAAAAGAGCTTTTTTTTATTAAAATGACAAAACGAAATAAAGTAAGAAGACCACTGCAGGAAATAAGGTACTTTATTGAACATGGCAATGTTGAAAGCTTAAAATACTAAAAGCAGGTGACAGATTCCCTTTAATATCTGTAGCCCAGGCAAACCATTTAAGTGATACAATGTGCCCCATTTTCACAGATGAAAAACTGCTGGTAAAATATCAACCAATGTTTTTAACTAAGGATCATAACTAATAATATAAGCCAATTTACAACCATCTGTGCTAGTGCTTGTAACTACAACTTCCTCCTCAAACCAAAAATATAGCAAAACTGTTAAAACTATCTATTCCCATACCAACTACAAAATCTTTTCATGTTAAGTTGCTGGTTATGTACATAAAATATGATTTTAATTACCCAATATAATTACTTTCATCGATGTCTCCTGATTCAAATGTTGTCCTCATGCAGATCAGTGCCTCTGTTGCTCAGAAATTATGCTTTTTGTATTATGCAAATAAGCTGTTTGTTGCAACAAAGACATTGCACCTGATCACACCGACAGCTCTCTTCCCTATTGGACTTAGCTCCGCCCCCATCTTTGAGTGACAGGGCCAGGTCTGGCTCTGAATTCTTGGCCATGCGCCAGCGCTTCAGGAATTGATGCATGTGCAGAACAGTCCTAATGCTTGCAGGTTGAAGTCAGCTGATTAACCCTTTACAAAGTCAGGAGTTCACAGAAGCATAAATATAAAGATATATTTTTATTGATACATAGATATAAAATAGTCATAAATATCATTAATATAAAAAACAAAAATACGTACAAAAAAGAAAAAACTAAAACCTATTTGTCTCTCTAGATTTTATTTTTATTTTTTTGTAAAGATTTCTGTATTTGTCAAATAACACTGAGTTTGTCACGGGGGTTCGCTGTAGATTTTTGTTGTTGTTCGGCTATACTGGCAGCTTCCTGTCTCTATACCACGGACCGCTGACTGCAAGGCCGACCACGATTGTAGATACGGGTAATGTTATGTTTAGGGGCAATTATTTTTGAAAATTTTAAATTATGAATTATATTTATGACTTTTTTATATCTATGTATCAATAAAAATATATACTTTATATGTACGATTCTGTGATCTCCTAGTTAAAGATAAATAGATCTGTATTCAGTGATATGTAACCCTTTACAAGCAGCTGTGTCTTCCTCAATGGGCTGCATTACACAAAAGGAAATCTTATTACATGGCTAATAAATAACAATATTCTGTATAAAGTAAAGTTCAGGCTTCTGACAGGGGGTGAGGAAAAAAGTTGCCCGATTTGTTTGTCACACCCCATTTGGATGCACCGGTAAATTAATACACCGTGCTTGTGATTCACAAATCTATTCTCCCATTGCAAACTTAAAAAAGCAACTCAACAAAACTGAAACATGTGAACTTATTATTTGCTCACCCATATCGAGGCCAGATCTGAATACCAGGCTCCACTTTTCCATTTAGAGCTGTGTAGAAACAGCTCCTCCTTCTCGCGGTTGATAGAAGAGCGTATCACAGGATTATCTCTTTCTACTACAATAAAATTTATCTTGTATCCCTGTAGTTCTCAGGGGATGTCATCTGATGTGTATTTCAGGGAAGTAACTTTTAGTGTTATTCTCAGAACTCTTTGAATTTTGTCTTGGTTGTTAGTCCACTCATTACCAATGACAAACAAGAAAATATTTTTTTTTTTAACTAGGAACAGATAAATTAAAAATAAATTGGCACACAGTGTATGCAATACAATAGTATATAAATATCACATACAGTTGCAAGAAAAAGTATGTGAACCCTTTGGAATGATATGGATTTCTGCACAAATTGGTCATTAAATGTGATCTTCATGTAAGTCACGACAATAGACAATCACAGTCTGCTTAAACTAATAACACACAAATAATTAAAAGTTACCATGTTTTTATTGAACACACCATGTAAACATTCACAGTGCAGGTGGAAAAAGTATGTGAACCCTTGGATTTAATAACTGGTTGAACCTCCTTTGGCAGCATTAACTTCAACCAAACGTTTCCTGTAGTTGCAGATCAGACGCGCACAACGGTCAGGAGTAATTCTTGACCATTCCTCTTTACAGAACTGTTTCAGTTCAGCAATATTCTTGGGATGTCTGGTGTGAATCGCTTTCTTGAGGTGATGCCACAGCATCTCAATCGGGTTGAGGTCAGGACTCTGACTAGGCCACTCCAGAAGGCGTATTTTCTTCTGTTTAAGCCAGTCTGTTGTTGATTTACTTCTATGCTTTGGGTCGTTGTCCTGTTGCAACACCCATCTTCTGTTGAGCTTCAGCTGGTGGACAGATGGCCTTAACTTCTCCTGCAAAATGTCTTGATAAACTTGGGAATTCATTTTTCCTTCAATGATAGCAATCCGTCCAGGCCCTGACGCAGCAAAGCAGCCCCAAACCATGATGCCCCCACCACCATACCTCACATTTGGGATGAGGTTTTGATGTTGGTGTGCTGTGCCTCTTTTTCTCCACACATAGTGTTGTGTGTTTCTTCCAAACAACTCAACTTTGGTTTCATCTGTCCACAGAATATTTTGCCATGGACTGATGAACAGCAAGGCTTTTGGAGATACTTTTATAACCCTTTCCAGCTTTATGCAAGTTAACAATTCTTAATCGTAGGTCTTCTGAAAGCTCTTTTGTGTGAGGCATCATTCACATCAGGCAATGCTTCTTGTGAAAAGCAAACCTAGAACTGGTGTGTGTTTTTTATAGGGCAGGGCAGCTGTAACAAACACCTCCAATCTCATCTCATTGATTGGACTCCAGTTGGCTGACACCTCACTCCAATTAGCTCTTGGAGATGTCATTAGTCTTTTTCCACCTGCACTGTGAATGTTTACTAGGTGTGTTCAATAAAAACATGGTAACATTTAATTCTTTGAGTTTTATTAGTTTAAGCAGACTGTGATTGTCTATTGTTGTGACTTAGATGAAGATCAGATCACATTTTATGACCAATTTGTGCAGAAATCCATATAATTCTAAAGGGTTCACATACTTTTTCTTGCAACTGTACATTGTAGAATAGGTATGTAACATTGGGTACAAGAAATAATCCTACACTATATATTACACCCTCCCCCCATCCTACATCAGCATTCAAAAATACGCTTCACCAATCAATCAAAAGAGCAGCAGACATGAACTGGGAAGGGGTATGAGAGGAAAAGGGCAGGAGAAGGGATTCACAGGCATGACATTTTGTTAAACTGGGTATCCCACAAAAGCTATTTATTACCTATCCACAGGATAGGTGATAAATATCAGATTGTGATGGCATCTGATCATTGCTCCATTCAGAGAGGACCCCCTTTGTTCTTAGGACTACTGGGGGTCCCAGTAGTGAGACCCCCTGCCACCCAATATTTATCATCTAAGGAAATAAACAAAAGGAAAAGGGTATTAATGCTGTTCCTTATCAAAACATCTGTATTGTTCAAGCTGTTTTGGTCTCTTAGCAGGCTATGGATGAGGCTGACAGTGAGTTGCTACTCTCTAGTTGGGGTTTGAAGTGACAGCGAGGTTGCAGGATTTCTGGGCCGGGTGTGATGATACGTAGGAAGCATGGCCCTGTCAATCAAGTAAGAAAGGGAGGTGCTGGGAGGGGAAGAGTCGGCGCTATGGTGGTTTGAACCTTATGTCAGTGCCCTTAAAATCTACTTTGTATATGGATTAAAATAAAGTTTTCTCAAGATTGCAGGATTGGTTCTGACTTAATTTATGGGTATGATATGGATAACAGATAATTTTCACCGTTTAAAACTGTATTTGGTGATGACAAACCCCCCTTAACATTGAAATGTAGCTAGTACAAATATAAGTGGTTCGCTCTAAGATTCATTTCAGGGTCCATTATTAATAGTAAATGTGTAAATGAGGAATAACACTATTTTTGGCCATTATATCACTTGTATCTTGCATTTTTAGCAATATTTCCTTTGCAAGCTGTCTGTAGTTTGCAGTTCTCCTAGATCTTGTGGGTGGGTAGCTGTCATTCACTACACACAGAAAGTGGAAGAGAATCTGGTACCTAACTATCTTACAAGCCCCAAGATCACAGCGTACATTATGGAGAGGTACTGACCTGCATGGATGTGAATTTTGAACTAGAGCTAATACAGAAACTGTCTATACCATCTCTCTTGTTGTGGCAGTCTGAGTTTCTGCTCACTCCTCGCTCTAGCCTTTCCATAGGCTTGTATTGACACATGTAATCTGATACTTCTGTAAGCTGATCCATCCTGGAAGGCTTCAAGAGAATTTTCAGAGATAAAAGCATTTAGCAAGTGGAGAGAGGAAGGGGTAAACAGCTGATCTCAGGGGAACAAGACATTTCTCTCTGATAAGATATATTACAAAGTATCTCAGAGTAATTTACTTAAATCAAAGTTGTGTGAAAAATCAGTGACCATTTAACGTATTTATTAATGATATAAAGGATGGGATTAATAGCATCTCTGCTATTTTGCAGATACAAAATTACACCAAATTATGTAGTAGTGCACATTCTATGGAAGATGTTCATAGACTACAAGCTGACTTGGATACTCTGAGTATTTGGGCAACCAACTGGCAAATGTGATTCATTGTGGATAAATGTAAAGTTATGCAACTGGGTACTTATAATCTAAATGCATCGTGTCCTAGGGCTGTAATGGCTAACCTCTGGCACTCCAGCTGTGGTAAATCTACAACTCCCAAGATGCACACTTGCTTGGCTGTTCTCAGAACTCCCCAGAAATGAATGGAGCATGCTGGGAGTCTTAGTTTCACCACAGCTGGAGTGCCGGAGGTTAGCCATCACTGCCCTAAGGGGATTAAGATTGGAAGAGTCAACTGCTTTGGTGTGGCTTCATCTGAAATACTGTATGCAGTTCAGTTCTGTGTGTCGGCTCATAGAAAGGATGCCCTGGAGATAGAAAAAATACAAAGAAGAGTAGCTAAACTGATAAGGAACATATATGGTCTTTGATCCTTGTCAGTATGTCTTTGGAATGTGGGAGAAAACTGGAGTACCTGGAGGAAACCCATACAAACAAACTTGATGACATACCGGTATATCATTTTTCAACCATACTAACTATGTAATTATATAATAAATAAAAAAAATGGTATAACTATTGTATGCACAGCTTTTGGATTCATGTACGGTAATTAAAAACAAAGACGTTTATAATCACACAAGGTCTGGTCTCTGAGTACATGCTGTATCTCATCACAGTATTTCAGAAAACTCACTTCAAAACAAGATACATCTGTTATTGACCTGCAAGTAAACAAGACTCGTTGCCATAATAAAGTACATCATAACTGTATCCACAATTAAGGTATGAGGTACAACCAAAAGTACAAACACAGAACGCACAGAATGCAGTATGTTCATCAGGCGCTATACTTCTATTGTTGTCATTGTCAACCATAGTCAATTGTTTTTGATTACCTCAAATTATGCTGCAGGTAGTGCGAGACTACATATGGCATCAGACACAACTGCTTTTTTTATCAATCATCTCAGTGACTTGAAAGTAAATTAAAAAAAAGGAAAGATAGAAAAAAATACTTTTTGAGACTCTGCGAAATATTACATTATATGGTTTTGTCGTAAAATAGCTGTTATCAATGATAATGAATGGATTTTTACACAGAGTGCAAGACAAAACCGATGAGATACCTTGCAATGTTCACAGTCTTATGTTTTAGCCACTAAAATATGAAAGCTGATACTTTACCATCATCTCCCACACAAGAAAGACAGCTGTTATATCAAAATGCATCACAAGTTTAATAAGGATGATTTCCGTTTGCCTCAACTACTGTATTCACTTATCTATCACAGGTCCGTGACCAAACTTTTCTAATGATCACAGGTACATCTGCACGGCCTTATAACTGTCACGATACCTTCTCTGACAGAGGTTAGAAGATCGGAGAAACTGACTGCACGTGAGGCTAACTGACAGTCTCTTGATTCTCAGTGTTGTGGTTTGGTATGACCACACCTCTTGTCAGTTGCAGCTCGTGGTCATTACTGCATTCCCTACTTAGTTTGGCCTCACACTTCATACCATGCGGTTGATATTCTCTGCTTGGATTTGGAAAAAGTTGGTGTGTGGACCTTACCTGTGTTCCTGCTGATCCATTTTCTATAAAAAAAAAAAAAGTTGAACTGCTCTTTGTATTTGGTTGTTCCCCTGTGCTTGTTGTTACTAGGCCTCAGGGAGACGCTGGTTCGTTCACCTAGGAAGGAACCAGTAGTCTCATTTCCTGCCACTACCTAGGGCATTTCAGGGCAGTAGTCAGGGTCAGGTTTAGGGGCTTCCTAGGAGGTGATCTTTTTCCTCTCCCCAGCCTTGAGGCCTAGTTCTGTGTCCCTCCCCTCTCCTGTATTTGTGACATTATCAACCGCCCAAAAAACGCCATTTTGTTCAGATCAGTACAGCTATGGATCCTATGTCTGCACTGGTCGGACAGCTTCATGGTCTGTCTTTGGAGGTAGCTGACCTCCGCACGACCGTGTTGCAGATTCAGAGACCACAGGCGGCTGGTTCCGGTGGTGGGTACCAGGCCTGGTCTGAACCTAAGGTTGCCCTCCCGGACAGATTTTCCAGGGGTAGCAACAATTTCCTTCTGTTCAGGGAGTCATGTAAATTGTACTTTAAGTTGCATCCATACTCTTCTGGGGATGAGAGTCAACGTGTGGGTATGATCATTTCATTGCTTGAAGGTGACGCCAAGTCTTGGGCTTTTACTCTGCCGACCGGATCACAGTCCATCCAGTCGGTAGATTAATTTTTTAGAGCCTTGGGTCTAACTTATGATGACCCAGATCAGATCTCTCAGGCCAAGACCAACTTACGTGGTTTTCGGCAGGGAGCGCGCTCCGCTGAGACCTATTGCTCTGAATTTAGGAGATGGTCTATGGATACGGACTGGAATGATCCTGCTCTCCGTAGCCAATTCTGTCAGAGGCTATCTGAGAGGCTGAAGGATGCGTTGGCCTTTCATGAAAATCCTGAGTCATTGGAAGCAGCTATGTCCCTTGCTGAACGTCTTGATAGACGCCTGAGAGAAAGATCTAGGGTTCCTCACCTGAGGACGTACAGTCAAATAATGTGGCGGCTTTCTTTGACACTTATGGTGGAGAGACACCTGTGGTTACGCCTTGTGACGAGCCTATGCAGTTAGGAGGAGCTACTCCTGGAACTGCTGGCAAGAGCTTTGGTCATATGAAGGGAGTCTGTCTTTGTTGTGGAAAGAAGGGACATTTTGTGAATATATGTCCGTACGTTCAGCGTCAAGGTGAAAAAAAAAAAAATGTTTAATACCCAACTTACTATTGTGGGTGGGGAGCCAGAAAACGTACTTTTTTCATTTACTGGTAGTACCCGATTTCTCCTGTCGGCCGAGGTGGCGCTAGACTCCAAAACTGTGGGAATTGAGGAGTTTATTGACAGTGGGGCAGGGGTTAACCTAGTTGATGGTCAGTTTGTTCGTATGCATGGTTTGACAACAAATGCATTAGACAAAAATATTTAGGTGTTTGCAATTGATTCCGCTCCACTCACTCAATTGTGCAGGACATTCGTTTAAAGGTGGGTGATTTTCATCAAGAATCCATCTAGTTTTTTGTGCTGGAGGGTCTGTCTGCTCCGGTGGTGCTAGGTTTACCATGGTTAAGTAAACATAACACATAACCTAGCACATCTCTTTCTGTTGTAACCAATAAAGCTGTACCTTCCTTTATTTCTGATTTTGCTGATGAATTGTCTGAAAATGGAGACCAGGAGTTACCCTCACATCGAGAGTATGATTGCCCTATCAACCTTATTACCGGAGCTAAATTGCCCAAATCTCGGTTGCATCATCTTTCTGAACCCAAAAGAGCAGCAATGCGAGAGCATATTACCGAGAGTTTGGCTAAGGGACATATTAGTCTATCCAAATCCCCAGTTAATACAGGGTTTTTCTTTGTTAAGAAAAAGGACGGAACTCTTAGGCCATGTCTGGATTTCCGTGAGCTTAATCGCATTACTGTCTGTGATCCCTATCCCCTTCCTTTGATCCCAGATTTGTTTAATCAGATTGTCGGTGCCAAGGTGTTCTCTAAGTTGGATTTAAGGGGGGCATATTATCTGGTAAGGGTCAAGGAGGGGGACGAATGGAAGACAGCCTTTAATACCCCCTGAAAGTCATTTTGACATCTTTCATCATCTGGTAGGCAGGTTTGCGGTGATGTATCTGGATGATATTTTAATTTATTCCCCAGACATGGAGAAGCATTAGGATCACGTGAGACAGGTCTTACAGATCCTAAGGGAGAATAAATTGTATGCTAAGATGGAGAAGTATGTATTTGCAGTTCTGGAAGTGCAATTCCTGGGTTACCTACTCTCATCTTCGGGTTTTCGTATGGATCCAGAAAAAGTCTGTGCTGTGTTGGACTGGGATCAACCTGAAAATCTGAAAGCGCTCATGCAATTTTTGGGGTTCATCAACTACTACCATAAATTTATCTTTTATTACTCGACTGTTGTTAAACCATTAACAGATATGACTAAGAAAGGTGCAGATTTCTCAGTCTGGTCTGATGAGGCATTACATGCCTTTTCAGCGGTAAAGGAATGTTTTGCTTCTGCTCTTCTACTGGTGCAACCGGATGTGTCACAGCCATTTATTGTGGAGGTTGACGAATCCGAGGTAGGGGTAAGAGCAGTCTTGTCGCAAGATCCTTCACCTAGTAAATGGCGCCCCTGTGCTTTCTTCTCTAAGAAACTCTCGGCTGCTAAAAGAAAATATGACAGTCAATAGAGAACTGCTGGCCATTAAGTTAGCTTTTGAGGAATGGCGTCATTGGTTGGAAGGAGTGGTTCATCCCATTACGTTAATTATCGATCACAAAAATCTGGCTTACCTGAAGTCGGCTAAATGTCTGAACCCAAGGCAGGCCAGATTGTTTTTTACCAGATTTAATTTCATTGTCACCTATCGCACTGGGATTAGGAACGTCAAGGCGGATGGCTTGTCGCGTAGCTTTCCTGGGGGGGGGGGGGGAGGGGTAATTCGGAATATCCTGGTATCCTGGTCCTATCTTGTCTGAAGTGGTAGTAATATCTGCTCTTTATCCCGACCTTGAGGCAGAGGTGTTGGAGGCCCAGGGAGATGCACTGGATTCTTGTCCTCTGGGAAAGTTGTTTGTTCCTTCTGAATTACGGCACAAGGTGTTCGAGGAACATCACTGTACAGTTCTTACAGGACACCCTGGGAGCAGATCCACAGTCAATCTCATCTCTCATAAATTCTGGTGGCTGGGGTTGCGTGAATGTGTGGATGGCTATGTGTCAGCCTGTAGTACTTGTGCACGTCCTAAGGTGACACATACTCAGCCTTCAGGATCTCTACTTTCATTGTCCATCCCGTCCAGACCTTGGACTCATTTTTCCATGGACTTTATCACAGATTTGCCGAATTCCTCAGGAGAAACTGTGATTCTGGTGGTTGTTGATTGCTTCAGTAAGATGTCGCACTGTAGCATTACCAGGGCTACCTAATGCTGAAACTCTCGCACAAGTGGTTGTTGACAACATTGTGAAGCTACATGGTATTCCCCCTGATGTGGTGTCTGATAGGGGGACTCAGTTTGTTTCCAGATTCTGGAAGGCGTTTTGCACTCTTGGGGGTACAATTGTCTTTCTCTTCGGCCTTTCACCCTCAGTCGAATGGACAGACTGAGCGCACTAACCAGAATCTGGAGACTTATCTGAGATGTTTTGTCTCAGAGAATCAGGAGGAGTGGTCTTCTTTTTTGTCTTTGGCCGAGTTCGCCATAAATAACCATAGACAGGAATCCACTGATAAGTCGCCTTTTTTAGGGCATATGGGTTCTATCCGCAGTTTGGCACATTTTCTGGTACTGAAACTTCTGGTATACCTGAAGAGGAAAGATTTTCCTCTTCTTTGTCATCTATTTGGCGGAAAATTCTAAATAATCTGAAAAAGATGGGCAAGAAGTATAAACAAATGGCTGACAAGAGACGTATGAGTGGTCCAGACCTGAGTGGGTGATTCTGTGTGGCTGTCTACAAGAAACATTAAGGTGGAAGTTGGGCCCAAGGTTTGTTGGTCCATATAAGATCTCTGCCATTATTAACCCGGTAGCCTTTCGTCTTGACCTTCCGCTTTAAAGATTCATAATGTTTTCCACAAATCATTACTGAAGAGATATGTCGAACCTGCTGAACCGTCCTCCCTGCCACCCCCTTCTGTCATGGTGGACGGTAATCTTAAATTCCAGATCGCCAAGATAGTGGACTCCTGAATTCTCTGTAGATCCCTCCAGTATCTCATTCACTGGAAGGGTTACGGTCCAGAGGAGAGAATGTGGGTTCCAGCAGCCGACGTGAATGCCAGTCGCCTTGTGAAAGGGCTAATCCGGATAAGGTCGGTCCTGGGTGTCCGGAGTTCACCCGTAGAAGGGGGGGTACTGTCATGGTACCTTCTGTGACAGAGGTTAGAAGATCAGAGAGACTGACTGCATGTGAGGATAACTGACAGTTTCTTGATTCTCAGTGTTGTGGTTTGGTATGACCACATCGCTTGTCAGGTGCAGCTCGTGGTCATTACTGCATTCCCTACTTAGTTTGGTCTCACACTTCATACCATGCGGTTGATATTCTCTGCTTGGATTTGGAAGAGTTGGTGTGTGGACCTTACCTGTGTTCCTGCTGATCCATTTTCTATAAGAAAAGTTGTACTGCTCTTTGTATTTGGTTGTTCCGCTGTGCTTGTTGTTACTAGGCCTCAGGGAGACGCTGGTTCGTTCACCTAGTAAGGAACCAGTAGCCACTACCTAGGGAATTTCAGGGCTCCTAGGGTCTAGGTTCCGGCGTATGTATTTTCCCACCTTTAGGGTCTATACATATTGACAGGAGTCAGGGCCAGGTTTAGAGGCTTCCTAGGAGGTGACCTTTTTGCTCTCCCTTGCCTTCAGGCCTAGTTCTGTGTCCTTCCCCTCCCCTGTATTCGTGACAATAACCCAGGAAAAGCACCTTCAAGCCTCAGGGTTTGGCAAACCATTAATTGCATTGGACAGGTTAATTGGCAACAGGTTACATGTAGATGGCAGGCCAATCTCTGGAGCCATTTGTTCCATGCCCCACTCTTCACTCTCATAGGCCACAGATCATGCCTGAGTGTAGGCAGGCATAATATCAACATGATTGCCTGAGCAATTCTGTAATACCTCAATGTGTAATGAGTTTAGGCTAGTATTTTTACCTTGTTTTGGTACACAGGCTAAGCACTCTATGGTGGGGCACTTTGAGGAACACGTGAGCATTATTAATTTCAGAAGCAATATGCTTGGCACAGTTAATTTGGTGGACACTGTCAGTACTAATACTGTTGGGACATTGAATGGCATACATTTTTTGGGGGACACTGTTGGAATTTAATGATGGAGGCAGCTTCTAGGCATTAAGGGGCACTCTGATACAATTATTATGTGGACACTATTACTGATTAAGGGCAATCTTTGCTGACCACAATTATTTTGGCTAGAATGGTGTGGCATTATTACTATCAGGAGCACTATCACTTTGGTAGGGTTATTAAAGGGCTTGTATACTGTCAGGCAGTAATTGGTTGGCATTATTTATATTGGCAGTACAGTGCGTGGCACTAATTACTGTCAAGAGCATATCTGTACAAAGTTATTTTCAGAGGTGCTGTCTGTACCAATAATTATTGTTGAGGGCAACGTCTGTTCAAAATTATTTTGGATGGCGCAATGGTTGTGGCACTATTATTTTTGAGGCACTATCTGAATGACAATATTATTTCGGGGAGGGCTGCAGTATCTCTGCAGAACTGCATTTGGAGACACTGGGCAACAGAGCAGCCATATTATCAGGGGTAGCAGCAGGATTACATTTTAAGGACACTAGGATTGGAGGTTTGTGCTAAGGAGGTGTGGAGATGATGTAAAAGTGATGAGATGTGGCTGAAGGATGCACTAACAGCAGCCAAGACTGAATGGAGAATGGCAGGGGTGTAGCTAGAAATGCCTGGGCCCCATAGCTTAAAAAATTAATGGGCCCCCCCCTCCCGGATCTCCCACCCCCACATACCTCTCGGACCTCGCCGCCACATCCGCAGCTCCTCATGCACTTGCGACAGTTACGCGTAGGACTGAGCACAGACAGTTGGTCACTGGCAACGCATTTGTGCCAGTGCAGGAAATGTATGAATCTAAATGTCTGTGTGTTAAAGAAGATTGTTAAATTGTACAGGGGTCTGTAACACAAGAAGGTGAAAGTACATATTGTGGGGTGTGTATGTGTATTAGACAGAAGGTAGGGATATGTATCTTGTGTAGTTTGTGTATTAGGGAGAGTAAGGGGTATATATCTAGTGCTGATATACGTGTAGGTGAAGAGCCGCTTGGCCTCAGGGGTGCTGACAGGCTTGACCTCAGGGGTGCTGACAGGCTTGGCCGGGCAGAAGGAGTGTGGGAGACTGTGAGGCCTTTTTTCTCCAAGCTGCTCCTGAAAAAAATATTCTTCATTATACCTCAGGTCAGACCACCAATAAGATTCCCAATGTTAATAAGACCCCAATAAGACCTCAGATAACACCTCAGCTCAGACCCCAATATGAATGACCCCCATGCCTCATAGCAGCCCCCAGTAGCCTCATAGCAGCCCCCAGTAGCCTTATAACAACCCCCAGTAGCCGTATAGCAGCCCCAGTAGCCTTATAGCAGCCCCCAGTAGCCTCATAGCAGCCCCCAGTGCCTCTCAATCAGCTCCCAGTGCCTCTCACCAGCCCTCAGTGCCTCTCAATCAGCCCCCAGTGCCTCTCAATCAGCCCCCAATGCCTCTCCATCAGCTCCCAGTGCCTCTCACCAGCAGCCCCCAGTAACCTTATAGCAGCCCCCAGTAGCCTCATAGCAACCCCCAGTAGCCTCTCCATAAGCCCCCAGTGCCTCTCCATCAGCCCCCAGTGCCTCTCACCCGCCCTCAGTGCCTCTCAATGAGCCCCCAGTGCCTCTCAATCAGCCCCCAGTGGCTCTCAATCAGCCGACAGTGCCTCTCAATCAGCCCCCAGTGCCTCTCACCAGCGGCCCCCAGTGCCTCTCCATCAGCCCCCAATCAGTGCATCTCCATCAGCCCCCAGTACCCTCTCCATCAGCCCCCAGTGCATCTCCATCAGCCCCCAGTGCACCCTCCCTGGTATTAAAATCAGTGGTGGGCAGTGCACACCCCCTCCCCGGTATTAAAATCATTGGTGGGCAGTGCACCCTCCCCGGTATTAACCCCTTAAGGACTCAGCCCTATTTCACCTTAAGGACTTGGCCATTTTTTGCAAATCGGACCAGTGTCACTTTAAGTGCTGATAACTTTAAAACGCTTTGACTTATCCAGGCCGTTCTGAGATTGTTTTTTCGTCACATATTGTACTTCATGACACTGCTAAAATTGGGTCAAAAAAGTTAATTTTTTTCCATAAAAAAATACCATATTTACCAAAAATTTAGAAAAATTAGCAAATTTCAAAGTTTCTGTTTCTCTACTTCTGTAATACATAGTAATGCCCCCAAAAATTGTGATGACTTTACATTCCCCATATGTCTACTTCATGTTTGTAGCATTTTGGGAATGATATTTTATTTTTTGGGGATGTTACAAGGCTTAGAAGTTTAGAAGCAAATCTTGAAATTTTTCAGAAATTTACAAAAACCCAATTTTTAGGGACCACTACAGGTCTGAAGTCACTTTGCGAGGCTTACATAATAGAAACCGCCCAAAAATGACCCCATTCTATAAACTACACCCCTCAAGGTATTCAAAACTGATTTTAAAAACTTTGTTAACCCTTTACGTGTTGCACAAGAGTTATTGGCAAATGGGGATGAAATTTGAGAATTTCATTTTTTTGCCTAATTTTCCATTTTAACCCATTTTTTCCACTAACAAAGCAAGGGTTAACAGCCAAACAAGACTGTATCTTTATTGCCCTGACTCTGCCGTTTACAGAAACACCCCATATGTGGCTGTAAACTACTGTACGGGCACACAGTAGGGCGTAGAGGGAAAGGTGCGCCGTATGGTTTTTGCAAGCCAGATTTTGCTGGACTGGTTTTTTGACACCATGTCCCATTTGAAGCCCCCCTGATGCACCCCTAGAGTAGAAACTCCATAAAAGTGACCCCATCTAAGAAATTACACCCCTCAAGGTATTCAAAACTGATTTTACAAACTTTGTTAACCCTTTAGGTGTTGCACAGGATTTAATGGAAAATAGAGATACAATTTCAAAAGTTCACTTTTTTGGCAGATTTTCCATTTAAATATTTTTTTTTCCAGTTACAAAGCAAGGGTTAACAGCCAAACCAAACTCATTATTTTTGGCCCTGGTTCTGTAGTTTACAGAAACACCCCATATGCGGTCGTAAACTGCTGTACGGGCACACGGCAGGGCGCATAAGGAAAGGAATGCCATACGGTTTTTGGAAGGCAGATTTTGCTGGACTGGTTTTTTTGACACCATGTCCCATTTGAAGCCCCCCTGATGCACCCCTAGAGTAGAAACTCCAAAAAAGTGACCCCATTTTAGAAACTACGGGATAGGTTGGCAGTTTTGTTGGTACTAGTTTAGGGTACATATGATTTTTGGTTGCTCTATATTACACTTTTTTGTGCGGCAACGTAACAAGAAATAGATTTTTTGACACGTTTTTTTTTTTATTATTTACAACATTCATCTGACAGGTTAGATCATGTGGTAATTTTATAGAGCAGTTTGTCACGGACGTGGCGATACCTAATATGTATACAATTTATTTTATTTATGTAAGTTTTACACAATGATTTCATTTTTAAAACAAAAAAAACGTTTTAGTGTCTCCATAGTCTAAGAGCCATAGTTTTTTCAGTTTTTGGGCGATTATCTTGGGTAGGGTATGATTTTTGCGGGATGAGATGACGGTTTGATTGGTACTATTTTGGCGTACATGCGACTTTTTTGATCACTTTTATTCCCTTTTTTGGGAAGTAAGGTGGGCAAAATTTCAATTTTCTCATAGTTTTTATTTTTATGGCGTTCACCATGCGGGGAAAGTAACATGACCGTTTTATAGATCAGGTCGTTACGGACGCGGCGATACCTAATATATGTAGTGTATTTTATTTATTTATTTTTTATTCAGTGATAAATGTGTTTTTTTTATCTTAACTTTTTTCACTTTTTTTTTCATTTTTTTGACCCAGACCCACTTGGTTCTTGAAGATCCAGTGGGTCTGATGTCTGTATAATACAGTACAGTACACTATATAGGGTACTGTACTTTACTTACACTTTGTCTGAACAGATCTATGCCTTTAGCATAGATCTGTTCAGCACTATAGACAGCAGGATGCCTGAGAAGGCGTCCTGTTGCCATGGGAACCTTCCCTGTCTGCTCAGTTGTAGCCACAACTGCGCAGACGGGGAAGGGTAAGGACGGGGCTGTCGGGGGGCTGTCTGGGGGCTCTCTCCCTCTCCCATCGGGGGGCTGCAAAGGCACAGCAGCCCCCTGATGGGAGAGGGAGGGTGCTCCCTGAGCTGTTAACCTTTTCCATACAGCGGTCCGTACGGAAAGGGTTAAACGGCTGACATCGCATCACCAATGTCAGCCGTTTATACCAGGGTGTCAGCAATGTGCTGACACCCTGGTATAACCACTGTCCACCAACAATTATTCAAGGGGAGGCGGGCGGGGGATCGCGATCCCGCCTGCCGCACCGCCCGCCTCCTGCACCGCCTGCGACACCCCCCCTGCACCACCCGCCCACATAATATCATTCAGGGGTGCAGGGGGGTTAATAAAACTTTATTTCGGGCATTTTAAAGTTTGATCCCCGCGGTCAGAGACCGCGGGGATTAGAATCGGCTAATAGCGCAGCAAACCGCAGGTCTGAAATGACCTGCGGTTTGCTGCGATCGCCGATAGGGGGGGTCACATGACCCCCCCCCGGCGTTGTGACAGGATGCCGGCTGAATGATTTCAGCCGGCATCCCGTTCGGATTAACCCCCGGGGCGCCGCAATCTTATTTTAAACTCATGACGTACCGGTACGTCATGGGTCCTTAAGGACTCGGGAAACATGCCGTACCGGTACGTCATGCGTCCCTAAGGGGTTAAAATCATTGGTGGGCAGTGCCCCCCCTCCCCGGTATTAAAATCATTGGTGGGCAGTGCACCTTCCCCCCCTCCCCTGTATTAAAATCATTGGTGGGCAGTGCGCCCCTTCCCTGTATTAAAATAATTGGTGGGCAGTGCATCCTCCCCCCCAGTATTAAAATCATTGGTAGGCAGTGTGCCCTCCCCCCCTTCCCCGGTATTAAAATCATTGGTGGACAGTGCACCCTCCCCCTTCCAAGTATTAAAATCATTGGTGGGCAGTGTGCCCTCCCCCCCTTCCCCCCTTCCCCAGTATTAAAATCATTGGTGGACAGTGCGCCCTCCCCCTTCCCCTCCCCAGTATTAAAATCATTGGTGGGCAGTGCGCCCTCCCCCTCCCAAGTATTAAAATCATTGGTGGCAGCGGCAGTTCCAATCGGAGTTCCAGCAGTGTAATGCTGGGGCTCCGATCGGTTACCATGGCAGCCAGGACACTACTGAAGTCCTGTCTGCCATGGTCAGTTAGTCAGCAGCATACTTACATGCGCTGTGGCCGCCCGGCGCTCCTTCTTCTTGTAACTCACAGGTCTGTGCGGCGCATTGCTTATGCTTATAGCAATGCGCCGCACAGACCTGTGATGAGTTACAAGAAGAAGGAGAGCCGGGTGGCCACAGCACATGTAAGTATATTGCTGTAGAGTAACAGGCAGTGGCGTACCACCAATATAGGCAGACCGCGCCGTTGCTATGGGTCCCTCGGCACTGGGCGGCCCAGAGCGCAGAAAAGGCCCCGCCCACTCTGTTTGGCCCCGCCCACTCCGTTTACTGTGGAAAAAATGTTAATATGTGGCACAGTGGGGCACTTGTGTTTATTCAGCATCCAGCGACCGTCTACCCCGCTCCCAGCCCAGTTTCTGTCTGACCTGCGGATCCATCCAGTCAAGGGCTTGCTGCACGTAACACTGGCCAATCAGCGCAAGTCAGCAGAAAGAGGCAGCTGCTGATTGGCCAGTGTATTGCTGGCACAGGCATGCTCCACCCAGACTCCGACCCGGATGGTAACGTCGCCACTCACTAACAGCCGACAGGCACAGCACAGGCCAGTGGAGGACCGCTGCTGACGGGACAGACAGAGTGACACGGTCACCAAGGTCTATATCGCTGGTTGGTGTGGTTCAGTAGTTCATGTATAACTTCGATTGAGCATGCAGCAAGAGAGGACTCATAGGGAGGGAGGGGGACACGCTTTTTCTCCTACACTGTCCTCTATGAGCCTTCACCCCCCCCCCCCCCCCCCGAGTCCTCTATGAGCCCCAACCCCTAATGCTCCCCCAAAATGCCCGGGAGGAGGGAGTAGGAGGAAAGCACACTGGCCCCTATGAGACTCCCCCCCATCCCTCCCCCCAAGTCCACTATGAGCCTCCCTAACCGGGCCCAATGCCCGTCAAAATGCCCGAGGAGGGTGGGAAAAGAGTAGTAGGAAAGCACACTGGTCTCTATGAGCCTCCCCCTGAGTCCTCTATGAGCCCCCACAACCCCTAATGCCCCCCAAAATGCCCAGTAGGGGGAGGAAAGCACACTGTCCTGAGAATTTTGAGGGGCATTAGGGGTTTGGGGGGCTCATAGAGGACTCGGGGGGAGGCTCATAGACGACAGTGTGCTTTCCTCCTACACCTACTCCTTCCTTCCCCCTTCCCTAAGCATTTTGGGGGGCATTAGGGGTTGGATAACCCCTCTAACTTCTTGCTGCTGATTCTGAGTGTCCACATAGCCACCAATCATATTCCCCCAACCCCCCACCCCCACCCAACACATCAGTCACCTTTAGGGGGGATATGATTGGTGGCTATGTGCACACTCAGCATCAGCAGCAAGGAGTTAAAGGGGTTTGGGCAGTGGCGTACTGCAACCGTTTGGGGTAACAGAAGTTATGACAAAATGGGGGTGTGGCATGGGAGGAGCCAGGACAGGAGGTGGGATGGGCCAGGGGTGGGTAGTGGGCGGAGTTAGGGGGCCCAATTCAGATTCTTGCTATGGGGCCCGGTGATTTCTATGTACGCCTCTGGTAACAGGCCATGGCAGACAGGACTTCAGTAGCGTTCTGGCTGCCATGGTAACCGATCGGAGCCCCAGCATTACACTGCTGGGACTCCGATTGGAACTGCCGCTGCCACCAATGATGGGGGGGGCCGCCCCCTATCACACCGCCACATTAATAATTTTTTTTTTTTAATCCTCAGCCGGCGGCCCGGGCCCCCAGTGGCGTAGTGCTCCATAGCCATTGCGCTGGCTGCTATGGCGATCCCTACGCCACTGGAGAACAGGGAAGGAGAATTACTTTAATCAGAGATCAGCTGGGATTCGCTGGAGAGAAGTGTGTATTTTGTCTGTGACTCGCTATGAGCAGTACTGTAGTGCTACATTTAATTTGAAAAGTAATATGCATCCAGGAAAAGTGCCTTTAAAAACCTTAGCAACACCCCTGGCAACTTACACACCACTCTTCCTTACTGTATCCCATCAGCAAAGGTGGCCTAGAAAGGGATAGAGCTCTTCAAATTTTACTGAGGAGTGATAGAATGCAAGGGTTTGTCAGTATCAAAACACATTCAGAGTGAATAATAGTCAGTGAAGGTTTGTAATGGATCAGCAGTGGACCCTATTTATTTCAAAATATTTGCTAACGAAGAAAATATTATTTTATAGATGGATAAAACTGATAAAAAATTTAACAGATAAGTTATTCCAGCAGATACAAATCCTAAATACACAACCCTTAATCTATGTGTTACTAAAGAGACATATTTAGTTTTTTCTCACAGAGAAACAAAATGGCAACATACTCTACTTTGCATATTGCTTCACATAGCACATTAGCAATTGGAACCATTGTTCTAGAGGAGAATACTAAAGAGTTGTTACGATGACCTCTGTAAAGTGGTCAAATGATGTGTTTGATGCAGAAAAATGGACAAGTTAAGGAACTGAGCGACCGCAACATGGGCCAAATTGAGATGGCTAGACTATTGGGTCACCATATCTCCAAAATGGCAGGTTGTGTGGGGATTTAATACAAATCAAGCACAGAAGGAAAGCTGGTGAACTGGCCACTGTGACAGGAATGTGTATTTGGAAAGTGAAAACTGGCCCATCTGATCCAAAAGAAGAGCTGATGTAGCACAAACTGCTGAAAAGGTTAAAGGTGGCTATGTTACAAAAATGTTATGCTATGCAGTTTGCTAACAAGTCAAGAATGACCATGCCTACCCCTGTCCACAGCCAAAAATGCCTACATGTGCATGTAAGCATCAAGCTGGACCATCAAGAAATGGAAGAAGGTGATCTGGTATGATGAATCATATGTTTTCTTTTACATTATGCCGATGGCTTGGTGAGGTATGCCTAGGGAAGAGATGACACAGGTGATAAGGAAAGAAGGCAAGTCAGTGTTCGCAATGTGATGCTCTGGGTGATCTTCTGCTGGAAAACTTCTGGCCCTGGCATTCCTATAGATATTACTCTGACATGCACCTCCTACCTAAACATTGTATAGATGAACTACAACTCTTTATGGCAGCAGTACTACCTAATGGCGTTGGCTATAAAAACAAGTCTGATGCTTGTAGGCCTTACCTTGCAACTAAAAGAATGTAAATGATATACTGGTGAAAGATACCACAGGATACCTGTGTACTACATGGCTCAATGGGTCAGAGGAGTTTGGCAGGCACAAGAGTGGCCTAAACACCTATGGCCTCTTTAACACGAGCGAGTTTTCCATCAGTGTGTGATGTGTGAAGCAAATGTATAACATCCAGACTGAATCCTGACCCATTAATTTCAATGGGTCTATAGACGTTTTTCAAGCATGATTTCTGCGTTCAGGAAAAATTACAGTATGCTCTATATTCTGCATTTCTTGCATTTCTTGAAACCAGACAACTCCTTTAAGGACCATTAGTGACCATTACATCATGTAATTTACAGCTAAAGAGGCACATTTATTAAGGCGGGCGTTTTAGACACTTAATATTAGTCTTAATAAAGCCTTGCACTGGCGGTGGATCCGCAAGAGTTATGTACAGGCGCCAGCGTGTATATAACTTCAGCGGATCCACCACTGCTTCTAAATGTAATGCAGCTTCCAAGCTTTCTTACATTTACCCTATTTTTAATGCCTGTCCACTTGTCCCCTGCCCCTCCCATGCCAAGCCCACTTTTTTAGATCTGACGTGAGCGAGGAAAAGTCGCCTTTGTGCCACAATCTACTCCAGAAATATGCCTAATATAGGCGTATTTCTGTTTAATAAATGACCCCCAGAATGTTTTTTTTTTTGAGACTAAGATGAATAATATAATGTTTAGAGGTGGGACGAATCCAATTTTTTTCAAATCCGAATCCGAAAAGTTCTCGAATCTCGAATCCTACACATAATTGTGTGAACGGTGTAAGAAACAAAGTCAGACCGAGTCAGTTTATCTGAACCTCCACCTCCCAGTCACGGTCGCACCCTATATGACCGCGATGACCCCTGCTATGACCCCTGCTCCTATCACTACAGAACATACAGGGTAATACAGCGCACATACCTCTAAGGCTACTTTCACACTAGCGTTCAGAGCGGGTCCGTCTGATGTTTTATCAGACGGATCCGCTCCTATAATGCAGACGTTTGTATCCGTTCAGAACGGATCCGTCTGCATTATAACTTAGAAAAATTTCTAAGTGTGAAAGTAGCCTGAACGGATCCGTCCAGACTTTACATTGAAAGTCAATGGGGGCGGATCCGTTTGAAGATTGAGCCATATTGTGTCATCTTCAAACGGATCCGTCCCCATTGACTTACATTGTAAGTCTGGACGGATCCGCTTGCCTCCGCATGGCCAGGCGTGCAAGCAGCGTTCAGGGGTCCGCTTGCTGAGCGGAGCGGAGGCTGAACGCCGCCAGACTGATGCATTCTGAGCGGATCCGCCTCCACTCAGAATGCATTAGGGCTGGACGGATGCATTCGGGGCCGCTTGTGAGCCCCTTCAAACGGAGCTCACAAGCGGAGCCCCGAACGCTAGTGTGAAAGTAGCCTTACATCCAGTGACGTCTCCTTTGATGTAGATGTTCTCTTTCCTCATCTTCTCCTTTCAGACCTTTAGACCAGACCACCATTTTTCGTCTCTGCAGTTTGACAAAAAAAATCTTAGTTTACTACTTTTCCATCATCCTCCCATCTTCTGGACAAATCATCCTAACACCCCCAATACTGTTCCGCTGTTCTCCCCAATACTATACTGCAGAAACAGATAATACCCCTGAAAATACTAGTACCACACAGAGCCCCCTATATAAAATACCCCTTCTTTGTGGCCTCAGTAGATGCCCCCATAGTGCCCCCCAATAATGTGCCAATAAGAAGTGGCCCCACAGTGCCACCATAGATGCCCCCCTAATCATGTGCCAGTATCAAGTGCGGAGTGCCTCTCTCCTCCCCCCCATGTGCCGGTATCATAGTGCCATCTCCCCCCCAATGTGCCAGTATTATAGTGCCATCTCCCCCCCATAATGTGCCAGTATCATAGTGCCATCTCCCCCAATGTGCCAGTATCATAGTGCCATTTCCCCCCATAATGTGCCAGTATCATAGTGCCTCTCACCTCTCCCCCTGGCATCCACAGATCCCCCATCCTATAACAGTGCCATGCACAGACCCCCCATCCTATAACAGTGCCATCCACAGACCCCCCCACCCCATAACAGTGTCATCCACAGACCCCCCACCCCATAACAGTGCCATCCACAGACCCCCCCACCCCATAACAGTGCCATCCACAGACCCCCCCCACCCCATAACAGTGCCATCCACAGACCCCCCCCACCCCATAACAGTGCCATCCACAGACCCCCCCATAACAGTGCCATCCACAGACCCCCCCCACCCCTTAACAGTGTCATCCACAGACCCCCCATTGCTGCTCCAGTACAGTTATAAAATGTGTAATTCAATAAATAAGGATTCATGCTGCCCCCTCTGTAGTATAACACTCAATACATCCTACTCACAGGGCTACTGATATCGTAATGCAGGCCGGCCGGGCAGACGAGCGGCAGAGTGGCTGACTGACTTCACGTGCCTGCGCCGCCTGCTTCATTCATAAAGTAGTAGGCGGCGCAGGAACGTGACGTCAGTCAGTCACTCTGCCGCTCGTCTGCCCGGCCGGCCTGCATTACGATATCAGTAGCCCTGTGAGTAGGATATATTGAATGTTATACTACAGAGGGGGCAGCATGAATCATTATTTATTGAATTACACATTTTATAACTGTACTGGAGCGGCTGGGCCGGAGCACAGTGAACGCACCGGCCCCCATCTCCTCCTCCCAGTCCCTCCCACCGGGATTCGTATCCAGTAAATTACGTCGGGATTCGAGTCCACGAATTCCACGAATCCAGCAAGATTCGAGGGATTCGTGGATTCGACGAATCCCCCGTCCCATCTCTAATAATGTTATATAGTGAAGTAATTTTTTTAAATCTCTGTATAGTTTGTGAAATAATCTGAGTATTAGCAATTATAGTCCTGAGGCTAGGTCATCAATATTGTGAAACTGGAATACCCTTTTAAAAAAAATGGTTAATTTTTAATTTAAAAAATAAATAAATAAATAAAAATAGAAAATAGACAGTGGCTCCACCTGTTGCAACCTTTGGTATAGGTGCACACTCCTCGACGCACCCAACGTCGGTGTGTGATTGATTAAATGTAAATTGAAAGTTGGAGGGCACTCACTTATCTGGTGTCATATAAAGTACTGCATTACATATCAAAATAAACACATTTATTAACAATAATATGCTTGAGTGTACACAAAACACACCTCTCTAGCAGCAGATCAATATCCTATCAACAACCACACAAAGGATATTTGTGCTATCCTGGATTCAGGAAAAAATATTCAGTTCTTAATGGAAATGTGATAGAGTTGGATGGCGGCCAAATATCATTTACTAAATGGGTTCCAAAAGAAATGCTAAATATTGGTTCATAAATGTTCCATGATACACCTCGTTATTATAGCTGATTCATATAAAATTTTAAAAATACGTAAACATATAAAATGAAAATTAAAACCATTAATATAGTGATATCTATTCAATTCCAATATTGGATATGGATTGCATTCTTGAATAGCAAACAATGAATTAGTCACTGATGATGCTGGTGATAAAATGTCACATACAGTGTAATCACTGCTAAAAAGCAAGAATCGCTAATATATTTGTTGCATGGCAGCGATGCAGTTCATTGATATGTTTGTACTATTACAGCGATAAAGTTAGATCCTCTTTGCAACTCGATATACCAAATAACCTTGATAATGTCCTATATACACTCACCTAAAGAATTATTAGGAACACCTGTTCTATTTCTCATTAATGCAATTATCTAGTCAACCAATCACATGGCAGTTTCTTCAATGCATTTAGGGGTGTGGTCCTGGTCAAGACAATCTCCTGAACTACAAACTGAATGTCAGAATGGGAAAGAAAGGTGATTTAAGCAATTTTGAGCGTGGCATGGTTGTTGGTGCCAGACGGGCCGGTCTGAGTATTTCACAATCTGCTCAGTTACTGGGATTTTCACGCACAACCATTTCTAGGGTTTACAAAGAATGGTGTGAAAAGGGAAAAACATCCAGTATGCGGCAGTCCTGTGGGCAAAAATGCCTTGTGGATGCTAGAGGTCAGAGGAGAATGGGCCGACTGATTCAAGCTGATAGAAGAGCAACGTTGACTGAAATAACCACTCGTTACAACCAAGGTATGCAGCAAAGCATTTGTAAAGCCACAACACGCACAACCTTGAGGTGGATGGGCTACAACAGCAGAAGACCCCACCGGGTACCACTCATCTCCACTACAAATAGGAAAAAGAGGCTACAATTTGCAAGAGCTCACCAAAATTGGACTGTTGAAGACTGGAAAAATGTTGCCTGGTCTGATGAGTCTCGATTTCTGTTGAGACATTCAAATGGTAGAGTCTGAATTTGGCGTAAACAGAATGAGAACATGTATCCATCCTCTGATGGCTACTTCCAGCAGGATAATGCACCATGTCACAAAGCTCGAATCATTTCAAATTGGTTTCTTGACCATGACAATGAGTTCACTGTACTAAAATGGCCCCCACAGTCACCAGATCTCAACCCAATAGAGCATCTTTGGGATGTGGTGGAACGGAAGCTTCGTGCCCTGGATGTGCATCCCTCAAATCTCCATCAACTGCGAGATGCTATTCTATCAATATGGGCCAACATTTCTAAAGAATGCTATCAGCACCTTGTTGAATCAATGCCACGTAGAATTAAGGCAGTTCTGAAGGCAAAAGGGGGTCCAACACCGTATTAGTATGGTGTTCCTAATAATTCTTTAGGTGAGTGTATATCAGGCCTTTATATAGAAAAATTGCAGTCACTTTTGAGTCAACTCTATTTTAGTTGAATAACATTTGTAGCAAGTTATAATCAATATAGCAGTGCTTGATAGTAACACTGTGTATAGCAGCGCTTAAGGATGGAAATAGTTACGTTATCACTCCTCAGGGACACATGTTGTGTTGGCGTCCTGGTTGAAACTGTTCCTTTCCGATAGCTGGGCACTGTCTGTGCGCTTGTGAGGGTCAGCCCCTAGAAACACCAATTTAAATTGCGCTGTATTGCTAGAGATAGGTTCCACACAGACTGTGATGCCTTCCTCCAGCCACAAGAGGCCGCTGTGTCGCTGAGTAAGAGTGAAATCAAGTTGTTGGTTCCAGAGGATGTAGGATGAGTGCAATTTCCTGGACTTGAAGATCTGGAGTGCGGCGGCCTTACTGATGTGAGCAGAGAGCCTGGCTGCTGTGGGACAGATCAACAGAGGCTGTAAAGTGATTCTTCCTGGCTGCTGTGGGACAGATCAACAGAGACTGTAAAGTGTGTCCGAGAGAAGTGATATCATTCAATTCAGAGAAAAGTGATAGGACAGGTACTCCTGTCAGAGCCGAACTGTGTGGATGACTGTACCTGCAATCTATACAGAGAGAGGATAAGACTGCGCTGGGACAAGCAAGCAACCGGATCATGATCCAGACTACACCTGCCTCCACGTACCAGACCAAAACAAGCAGCTGCCCACTGAACTGTGAGTGTGCACCGGTGCTAATCTGTGATAGGTCATAGAACAGGATACTTTAGTCAGAGCAATGTAGCAATGTGTCCTGAGTAGCAGGGTTCAGACAGGAAAATATCAGAGGAGAGTAGCCTGTATTTTTATGTGTTTGCTGGTTGGAGCGTATTTGGTATATGCAAAGTTCAGTTATCCATCCTGTAAATTTATGTAAACTTGTTAACACTGTTCCTATCATTTGTCGATTGCGCCCTTGGTGCATCGGCACAATACGGTTAATCTGATTTCCGGCCCTTATATTCTGTTATTTAATAAAGTCAGTATCTGCTTCAGCCTCCTCGTCTGCCGTGCTGTATTTGAACCCTCTCCGGCGGTCTCTTCCTCCCCTGACCGCTACACGCTAATACAGCGTGGCGTCTCACGTGATCGGGAGCTGGCACATTAATTCACTGCAAGATGTCCCAGGTACGGGCCAGCATAGAATATTCAGCTGCAGAGGAGCGACGTCCAGCTTGCTACTACGCTGTCAAAATGAACGAACCTCCAAACTGGGAGTATATGCTTGTAGATAATCTGTGACTGTTCTAATTGTTCACTGACAATAAAATATTATACCAAACACGTTTCAGAGTTTCTGGCTCCTTCCTCAGTGGTAGGCAGCGGACATTTTTCAATTAAAGGATAAAAACCAGAGCTGGATTACTCCAAAGTAGTAAAGAAATTGCATACCTATGTAAATACCAGTGACTGAATGCCTATATAGAGAAACCATCAATACCTAATATCTGGTACATATTGGATATAAAACAAAAGCACAGAGACATTCAAAAAATCAAAAGTATTTTTTAAAAACGCACCTGCGTTTTTGGTGCGCTTTTAATGCGATATTAATGAAATATATGTCTGTCTATTTTACTGTTACTGTATTCTATTTATATCAAAAAAGATATAATGTATATACCGTATATTATTTTCACATTTGATATCTTTTTTTTTTTGTATTATTGCTTTTTCGGAGATGGAAATTGGAGTCCGGAAGATGGTTCAGGGGAAGGGGGCCAGCCCAGGAGGTAAGATGGAGGTGCTGATAAACATCCGAACTTTGATGTTCCGTCCCAGATTGGCACCCGTCCCAAAATCACAAGAAACCAAAAAGTTCCATCTCAGAATTGAGACCAGGTGGAATTATAGTATCAAATTCGAATATTCTTCTTGACTCCACTCTAGACATACAGCCAGGTCCATAAATATTAGGACATCAACACAATTCTAAATTTTTTGGCTCTATACACCACCACAATGGATTTGAAATGAAACAAACAAGATGTGCTTTAACTGCAGACTGTCAGCTTTAATTTGAGGGTATTTACATCCAAATCAGGTGAACAGTGTAGGAATTACAACAGTTTGCATATGTGCCTCCCACTTGTTAAGGGACCAAAAGTAATGGGACAGAATAATAATCATAAATCAAACTTTCACTTTTTAATACTTGGTTGGAAATCCTTTGCAGTCAATTACAGCCGGAAGTCTGGAACGCATAGACATCACCAGACACGGCGTTTCATCCCTGGTGATGCTCTGCCAGGCCTCTACTGCAACTGTCTTCAGTTCCTGCTTGTTCTTGGGGCATTTTCCCTTCAGTTTTGTCTTCAGCAAGTGAAATGCATGCTCATTCGGATTAAGGTCAGGTGATCGACTTGGCCATTGCATAACATTCCACTTCTTTCCCTTAAAAAACTCTTTGGTTGCTTTTGCAGTATGCTTTGGGTCATTGTCCATCTGCACTGTGAAGCGCCGTCCAATGAGTTCTGAAGCATTTGGCTAAATATGAGCAGATAATATTGCCCGAAACACTTCAGAATTCATCCTGCTGCTTTTGTCAACAGTCACATCATCAATAAATACAAGAGAAGCAGTTCCATTAGCAGCCATACATGCCCATGCCATGACACTACCACCACCATGCTTCACTGATGAGGTGGTATGCTTAGGATCATGAGCAGTTCCTTTCCTTCTCCATACTCTTCTCTTCCCATCACTCTGGTACAAGTTGATCTTGGTCTCATCTGTCCATAGGATGTTGTTCCAGAACTCTGGAAGGCTTTTTTAGATGTCGTTTGGCAAACTCTAATCTGGCCTTCCTGTTTTTGAGGCTCACCATTGGTATACATCTTGTGGTGAACCCTCTGTATTCGCTCTGGTGAAGTCTTCTCTTGATTGTTGACTTTGACACACGTACACCTACCTCCTGGAGAGTGTTCTTGATCTGGCCAACTGTTGTGAAGGGTGATTTCTTCACCAATGAGAGAATTCTTCGGTCATCCACCACAGTTGTTTTCTGTGGTCTTCCGGGTCTTTTGGTGTTGCTGAGCTCACCGATGTGTTCCTTCTTTTTAAGAATGTTCCAAACAGTTGTTTTGGCCACGCCTAATGTTTTTGCCATCTCTCTGATGGGTTTGTTTTGTTTTTTCAGCCTAATGATGGCTTGCTTCACTGATAGTGACAGCTCTTTGGATCTGATCTTGAGAGTTGACAGCAACAGATTCCAAATGCAAATAGCACACTTGAAATGATCTCTGGACCTTTTATCTGCTCATTGTAATTGGGATAATGAGGGAATAACACACACCTGGCCATGGAACAGCTGAGAAGCCAATTGTCCCATTACTTTTGGTCCCTTAACAAGTGGGAGGCACATATGAAAACTGTTGTAATTCCTACACCGTTCACCTGATTTGGATGTAAATACCCTTAAATTAAAGCTGACAGTCTGCAGTTAAAGCACATCTTGTTTGTTTCATTTCAAATCCATTGTGGTAGTGTATAGAGCCAAAAATGTTAGAATTGGGTCGATATCCCAATATTTATGGACCTGACTGTATTTGCTATGTTATTACCACCTCTCCATTGTTTCCTAATCCGTTTAAAAGCAACAAAGGTGAGGTGAGTGTGGTCTTTATTATGATAGTCTTTGAAATGTTTTGAGACCGAATGTTGTTCAAAACCTTTCTTTATATTTGCAATATGTTCATCTATCCTTTTCCTGAAACTTGTTTAGTTCTACCTATGTATTGTTTACGGCAAGGGTACTGTAACATGTATATAACATCTGTCGAGTCACATGTAAGATGATCTTTAATCTGCAAATGATAGGTATTTTGTGTAGAGCAAATTTCTGTAGTTTGCTTCGAAAAGTTAGTGATCTTACAGTTGCTACATCTCCCACATTTGTGAAAGCCTTTTAAGGACAACCAGTTGGATTTCGCCCCCATATGTTTACTTTTTACAGTTGGTACAATTTTGATACCTAGGTTTGGGGCCTTTGTATATGTAATTCGAGAATTGGTCGTCAGGATAGGTCCTATGGTTTTATCCCTCAAAAGATGGTGCCAATTCTTATCGATTAATTGCTCTACGGCTTTGTATTGTGTGTGGAACGGTAAAACAATACGAAGATTATCATCTTGTGTTTTATTATTATTTGTTGTGTCAAAAAAAAAACTCTCTCTATTCATAGTCCTCACTTTTTCTAATGATGCATCCATTAGTGTGTTTGGGTAATTCTTCTCGGTCAATTGTTGTTTTAGCTGTATAGCTTCCTGTTCAAATTATTCATTCTTTGTACAATTTCGCTAAATTCTACTAAATTGGCTAGTGGGGATATTCATAAGCCATCTCGGGAGATGGCAGCTCGAGTAGAGACTGTAGCTATTTCTCATGACTGACTTCTGTACTACATATCATTTTATGATCGTCTACCTTTATAATTAAATCTAAAAATTCTTCTTGTGTATTACTGGTTTTGGTGGTAAAGTTTAAATTTCTATTGTTTATATTAATCTTATGGAAAAATATATCCAGATCCTGTGTTGTTCCTTGCCAAATAAAAAGAATGTCGTCTATAGGGGTGCACCGAAATGAAAATTCTGGTCCGAAACCGAAAATTCAGGATGCCCTTGACCGAAAACCGAAACTGCCTTTTTGCCCAAATACTTTTAAAATACTTTTTTTTTTATGATTTTATTATTAATTCTTTTTCATGAATTTAATAAATCATATTATATAACATGGTGCTTCCTCATACACAAGTGATTGTACAAAACAACAGTGCAAGAAACAGTTGTAAAACCAACCTCAAACTGTAAACAGACGTAGCCTCAGGTCAAGAACAAATTTTTCCTGGGCTACACAATTTTTTTTAAATGTAAATAAAATAACTACACACAACTTGGACTGCTTTCTATTTAGGTAAAAGTGGCAGGTTTCTTTTCAAGAACAAAAGTTGCTCAGCTTTCTCGCATGTTATGGGGGGGATCTGTGGATGACGGACACTGTTATGGGGGGGGAATCTGTGGATGACGGACACTGTTATGGGGGGGATCTGTGGATGACGGACACTGTTATGGGGGGATCTGTGGATGACGGACACTGTTATGGGGGGGATCTGTGGATGATGGACACTGTTATGGGGGGAATCTGTGGATGACGGACACTTATGGGGGGGATCTGTGGATGACGGACACTTATGGGGGGGATCTGTGGATGACGGACACTGTTATGGGGGGGATCTGTGG
Source organism: Bufo bufo (assembly GCF_905171765.1). NCBI lineage: Eukaryota > Metazoa > Chordata > Amphibia > Anura > Bufonidae > Bufo > Bufo bufo. The sequence continues at coordinate 535,389,928 of NC_053389.1, forward strand.
ATGACGGACACTGTTATGGGGGGATCTGTGGATGACGGACACTGTTATGGGGGGGATCTGTGGATAACAGACACTGTTACAGGGGGATCTGTGGCTGGCACTGTTACAGGGGGGGATCTGTGGCTGGCACTGTTACAGGGGGGGGGGATCTGTGGCTGGCACTGTTACAGGGGGGGATCTGCGGATGGCACTGTTATGGGCTGGGGGGGGGATCTGTGGGTGGCACTGTTATATATGTGCCATCCACACACCCCCCAGCCCATAACAGTGCCATCCACAGACCCCCCCAGCCCATAACAGTGCCATCCACAGACCCCCCAGCCCATAACAGTGACATCCACAGACCCCCCCAGCCCATAACAGTGACATCCACAGACCCCCCCAGCCCATAACTGTGCCATCCACAGACCCCCCCAGCCCATAACAGTGACATCCACAGACCCCCCCAGCCCATAACTGTGCCATCCACAGATCGCCCCCGCCTCCCCCCCCCGCTGCCACCAGTATACAAATATAAGATGTTATATTCATTTATTGGTTATTAAACATGCCCCCTCAGTCCTATTACTACCTTACATCCTAATCGCTTCTGTAGAATTCAGGCAGCCCAAGCCGGGCGGCCGGCGCGTCTCTCACTGACGTCACTTGCCTGCGCCGCCGGCTTCATTCAGGCACATGACAAGAGTTACGCTGCCGCCCGCCTGGCCTGCCTGAATTCTACAGATGCGATTTGGATGTAAGGTAGTAATAGGACTGAGGGGGCATGTTTAATAACCAATAAATGAATATGACATCTTATATTAGTATACCGGCGGGGCGGGGCTATCATATTTTCTGCCGATATGTACCAATATCGGCCGAAATGGATTAGGCCCATTTTCGGCCGCCGGAATTTCGGAGCACCCCTAGTCGTCTATATAACGAAACCAGACTACCAGACTTGTCCCCAGCCTAGATGCAATAACCTCCTATTCCCACTGCACCATAAAGAGGTTTGCATAACTGGGCGAAAATCTGGTACCAATGGCGGTTCCCCTCTTCTGAATAAAGAATTTGGTCGAAATAGTTGTGTGTCAATATATATCGGATACCTTCTAATATAAATGTAATTTGGTCATTTTGTATTGAGCCATCTTGAGCCAGTCATTTGTTTCCTCAGAGCGTCTATACCTTGTTCATGGTTTATAATTGTATAAAGAGAGTTTACGTCCATAGTTACCATAATCCAATTGTCCCGAAACTCTAACCTCTCCAATATTGAAATAATATCTGTGGTATCTTTTACATATGATGGTGTATTTTTAACCACCGGTTGTAAGATCTTATCTATATAGTATAATAGGTTTGAAGTGAAAGAGCCAATTTCCGAAATAATGGGTCTTACGGGCAGGTTGTCATAATTTGTATGTATCTTTGGGATACAATAGAAGACAGGTAGCCTTCCCGGTGTTTCCAATATATATTTATGCTCTTGTGTTAGGAGGATGCCTTTCTCAAGGCCTACATTACAATAATCCATTAACTGTTTGTAGTACTCCTTAGTGGGGTCATATTTTAACTTCATCAAGTAACTGTCTTCTACATTCTAAGTCATATTTTTCAATTTATAGAATAACTATTGCTCCTCCCTTATCTGCTGGTCTAATGGTTAAATTATGTAGGGATTGAAGTTATTTGAGAGCTTCTTCCTCCTTTCTTGTTAAATTATTATTCCTGTTTTTACCTTTCAATTTTCTTAAATCCACCTTAATATTCCTACGGAACTTTGATATTTCATCACCTATTTCCTGTTTGGGGTATCTTTTAGATTTTTCTTTCAAATTTGTGTGTTTATACATAATAACATTAATCGTTTCCTGTATTATTGGACTTTTAATATATTTTTTTCAAACATAATTTTCTAACAAATTTTTCTATACCCATGTATGTGCAAAATTTGTCCAAGGTGTTGGTTGGTGCAAATTATAACCCTTTATTTAATAAGGTAGTTTGTGCATAAGTGAGCTGTGTAGAACTTAAATTGACAATAATATATTTTATGGACGTGTCCTGTATTGTCTGTGCAGACTTCTTCTTTCGTTTACCCCTTCGTTTTCCCTTCCATTGTCGTGTGTTAGTGCATTGTTCAATTTGTACTTCTCCGCTTGGTGACGATGATTGTGCGTCTGTGTTTGTGATTTTCTCCCTAACATATTTTCTCCCTGGTTGTAGTGTCGATGTCTCAAATTGTAATCGTGTATTTGAGGTTGCGTTTATGGACGTCTTTTTCTGGAGATCGTGATTGCGTCAGTTTTTTGTTCTTTTTTCTTTCTTTTTGTATTATTGCTTCTTCAGAGATGGAAATTTGATTCCGGAAGATGGTCCAATATTGGAATTGAATAGATATCACTATATTAATTGATTCATTTTCATTTTATATTTTTATGTACAGTACAGACCAAAAGTTTGGACACACCTTCTCATTCAAAGAGTTTTCTTTATTTTCATGACTATGAAAATTGTAGATTCACACTGATTCACACATCAAAACTATGAATTAACACATGTGGAATTATATACATAACAAACAAGTGTCAAACAACTGAAAATATGTCATATTCTAGGTTCTTCAAAGTAGCCACCTTTTGCTTTGATTACTGCTTTGCACACTCTTGGCATTCTCTTGATGAGCTTCAAGAGGTAGTCCCCTGAAATGGTTTTCACTTCACAGGTGTGCCCTGTTTAATAAGTGGGATTTCTTGCCTTATAAATAGGGTTGGGACCATCAGTTGCGTTGAGGAGAAGTCAGGTGGATACACAGCTGATAGTCCTACTGAATAGACTGTTAGAATTTGTATTATGGCAAGAAAAAAGCAGCTAAGTAAAGAAAAACAAGTGGCCATCATTACTTTAAGAAATGAAGGTCAGTCAGTCAGCCGAAAAATTGGGAAAACTTTGAAAGTAAGGGCTATTTGACCATGAAGGAGAGTGATGGGGTGCTGCGCCAGATGACCTGGCCTCCACAGTCACCGGACCTGAACCCAATCGAGATGGTTTGGGGTGAGCTGGACCGCAGAGTGAAGGCAAAAGGCCCAACAAGTGCTAAGCATCTCTGGGAACTCCTTCAAGACTGTTGGAAGACCATTTCAGGGGACTACCTCTTGAAGCTCATCAAGAGAATGCCAAGAGTGTGCAAAACAGTAATCAAAGCAAAAGGTGGCTACTTTGAAGAACCTAGAATATGACATATTTTCAGTTGTTTCACACTTGTTTGTTATGTATATAATTCCACATGTGTTAATTCATAGTTTTGATGCCTTCATAGTCATGAAAATAAAGAAAACTCTTTGAATGAGAAGGTGTGTCCAAACTTTTGGTCTGTACTGTATATTTTTATTTGCTTTAATGGTATAAACACATCAATATACTGCATCGCTGCCATGCGACAAATATATTTGCAATTTTTGCTTTTTAGCAGTGATTACACACTGTATGTGACATTTTATCACCAGCATCATTGTTTGCTATTGAAGGACGCAATCCATATCCAATATTGGAATTGAATAGATATCACTATATTAATTGTTTTCATTTTCATTTTATATTTTTACGTATTTTTTTTATATGAATCAGTTATATAACGAGGTGTATCGTGGAACATTTATGAACAAATATTTAGCATTTCTTTTGGAACCCATTTAGTAAATGATAGTTGGCCGCCATCCAACTCTATCACATTTCCATTAAGAACTGAATATTTGTTCCTGAATCCAGGATAGCACAAATATCCTTTGTGTGGTTGTAAGATAGGGTATTGATCTGCTGCTAGAGAGGTGTGTTTTATGTACATTCAAGCATATTATTGTTAATAAATGTGTTTATTTTGATATGTAATAGAGTACTCTATATGACACCAGATAAGTGAGTGCCCTCCAACTTTCAATTTACATTTAAATAAATAAAAATGCCACATCTGTGACCCTAAACCATACAATTACCACATTATTCATCCCATATTCATCCCAAAAAAGTTCATGAGGGGCTTACATGTATTTTACATGGTTACATAGTTAATACGGTTGAAGAAAGACATAAGTCCATCAAGTTCAACCAATTCCAGAAGAGAGGGAAAACTCAGATTTCTACACGTTTTCATAAACATCAATGTAATTTACTTTTAAGAATTCATCTAAACCCTTTTTAAAACTGTCCACTATTCCTGCTGTGACCACGTCCTGAGGAAGTCTATTCCACAGATTCACAGTTCTTACAGTAAAGAAGTTTTGACGCTTCTGGAGACTGAACTTTTTCTTCTCCAGTCGGAGGCAGTGCCCCCTTGTCTTTTGAGGGCATTTGACATGGAACGTATTTTTTGTATGGACCATTTATATATTTGTATAGTTTAATCATGTCCCCCCTTAGATGTCTCTTCTCAAGACTAAATAAATGTAATTCTTTTAATCTTTCTTCATAATTAAGACCCTCCATGCCCTTTATCAGTACAGCTCTCCTCTGCACTTTTTCCAGCTGCAGAGCGTCCTTTTTATGGACTGGTGCCCAGAACTGAACTGCATATTCCAGATGAGGCCGCACTAAAGCTTTGTAAAGTGGTAGTATTACATCCCTGTCCCGCGAGTCCATGCCTCGTTTAATGCATGACAATATCCTGGTAGCCTTAGAAGCAGCTGATTGACATTGTATGCTGTTATTTAATCTACCATCTACAAGGACACACAAATCCTTCTCTATAAGTGACTCTCCCAGTGTTACATCACCTAGGACATATGAAGAAGAGATTATTGCTACCAAGATGCATAACTTTACATTTATCCACATTGAACCTCATTTGCCAAGTGTTCAAGTCAGCTTGTATTTTATGTACATCTACTATAGACTGCACAGTACTACATAGTACTACATTCGAACAACAAAAGTTAAACTAACTGGTCTATAATTACCTGTGGGGGACCTTGATCCTTTTTTGAATATAGGCACCACATTTGCCTCGCGCCAATCACTTGGCACTGTACCAGTACCAGAAAATCTTTAAAAATTATAAAACAGGGGCACATCAATGACTGAACTGAGCTCTTTAAGAACTCTTAGGTGTAATTCATCTGGACCCGGAGTCTTGTTCACATTTACCTTATTTACCTTAGCTTGGACCATATCTACAGTTAGCTAATTGAGTATATTATTGGATGTACTAACAGCCCCAGCACCACAGCTAATTTCTCTTCTTTTGTATATACAGAGCTAAAAATAAAAACATTTTGTAACTCTGCCTTTTCCTTATGTTCAGTGACTACCCCCCCCCCCTTTACCATTATTTAGGGGACCCCTAACTGTTTAGACCTTGGTTCTTTAGCATTTATATATTGAAAGAATTTTTGGGGATGTGTTTTGCTCTCATTTGCCACCTGCTGTACACATTTTAGCGCCTTTTTTCAGATTTTATTAAGCTCTTTGTAAACTTCATAGGCTACAGCTGACCCCTCAGATTAGTATTTTTTAAATGCCCTTTTATGTCATTTATTGCCCTTTTTACAGTAGCTGTAAGCCATGTGGGGGGGGGGGGAATTTTAGCTGTTTATACTTGTTACCTAAAGGAATACATTTTTTAGTGCAGTTACTCAATGTGGACTTAAAGCGCTCCCATTTATCCTCAGTATTATTATGTGACAGTAGCTGCTCCCAGTCTATGACCCGAAATGCTGTCCTCAACCCAAGGAAATTGGCCTTTTTAAAATTTGCTCTGCCTGACAGAGTTTGCTTCTTATAGTGTAGGGGGAATATAATTATATTGTGGTCACTATTACCTAGTGTTTCTCAAACAGTAACATTTCCAACAAGCTCTGCATCATTAGAAATTACCAGATCCAAAAGAGCATTGCCCTTAGTGGGAGATTCCATAAACTGTCCCATAAAGTTGTCCTGCAGCAAGTTGAGGAATCTTCTCCCCTTTGCGGTTGAGGCAAAACCGTGACCCCAGTCAATGTCTGGGAAGTTAAAATTTCCATTATGAACACAGTACCAGCCCGCTCTATTTGATTATACAGTTGTGCCTCTATCTCCTCTGTAATGTTAGGGGGGGCTATAGATTACAATATAACAATAACATTTACAAAGACAGGTGCACTCTGCGGTCTGACTAGACCCTCATCCTGATGTTAAAATTGAGAGTTTAGCCAATATATCCTACTGTGGAGGACATATCGGAGCCCGAGCACCACGCCAAGGTTTCTCAAGTAGCTCGGGTCCTATCGCTAAACCTACCTGTGCCGTATGGGCAATACCAGGAGCCCATGGGCAAATTACAGGAGCGCAAGGTCTGAGTCACAGCAAACTCCCAGTTACCTCCAGCATGCAGACATGCTTACAATGGGAGGAGGGAGAGAGCTCTGAGCCTCACCCAAGACTGGCTGATATAGCCCAGGCCTCACATGTGCACCAGAATGTTGCCTGTGGATGGAAATAAAGGCACATTCAGACTAGGAGTTTTTACACCTCCAAACAATTCTATATACAAACTATAAATTGGCGTGGTATTAAAAATCAGGAAGTGCTTAACCCCATATGCAGTGGTACATCTATACAGGGGGGGGATCTTGCACTTGTGGTCCGCTGCTAATGGCGATAACCAGCAAAAATGCATGCATTTGAGGATGCCCACAGCGGACCACAAGTACCACAATAGACATCCTACACAGGATAGCAAATGTGTGAATGTGTGGAAGTGCTCACAAGTACCACAATAGACATCCTACACAGGATAGAAAATGTGTGGATGTGATAAACAATAAAACAATATAACAATAACATTTACAAAGACAGGTGTACTCTGCGGTCTGACTAAACCTCATCCTGATGTTAAAATTGAGAGTTTAGCCAATATAGCCTACTGTGGAGGACATATCGGAGCCGAAGCACCGCGCCAAGGTTTTTCAAGTAGCTTGGGACCTAACGCTAAACCTACCTGTGCCGTATGGGCAATACCAAGAGCCAGTGGGCAAATTACAGGAGCGCAAGGTCTGACTCACAGAAAACTCCCAGTTACCTCCAGCATGCAGCCATGCTTACAATGGGAGGAGGGAGAGAGCTCTGAGCCCCACCCAAGACTGACTGATATAGCCCAGGCCTCACATGTGCACCAGAATGTTGCCTGTGGATGGAAATAAAGGCACATTCAGAATATGAGTTTTTGCACCTCCAAACAATTCTATATACAAACTATAAATTGGCATGGTATGAAAAAACAGGAAGTGCTCAACCCCATATCAGTGGTGCATCTATACAGGTGGGGAAGATCCTGCACTTGTGGTCCGCTGCTAATGGCGATCCCCAGCAAAAATGTATGCATTGGAGGATGCCCACAGCGGACCACAAGTACCACAATAGACATCCTACACAGGATAGCAAATGTGTGAATGTGTGGAAGTGCTCGCAAGTACCACAATAGACATCCTACACAGGATAGCAAATGAAAAGTACGATATATTGGTTAAACAGGATGAGGGTCTAGTCAGACCGCACAGTGCACCTGTCTTTGTAAATGTTGTTGTTATATTGTTTTGTTTATCACATCCACACATTTGTAAAAACTCCTAGTATGAATGTGCCTTTATTTCCATCCACAGGCAACATTCTGGTGCATATGTGAAGCCTGGGCTATATCAGCCAGTCTTGGGTAGGACTCAGAGCTCTCTCCCTCCTCTCATTGTAAGCATGTCTGCATGCTGGAGGTAACTGGGAGTTTGCTGTGAGTCAGACCTTGCGCTCCTGTAATTTGCCCACTGGCTCCTGGTATTGCCCATACGGCACAGGTAGGTTTAGCGTTAGGTCCTGAGCTACTCGAGAAACCTTGGCGCGGTGCTCGGGCTCCAATATGTCCTCCACAGTAGGATATATTGGCTAAACTCTCAATTTTAACATCAGTATGAGGGTCTAGTCAGACTGCAGAGTGCACCTGTCTTTGTACATATTATTGTTATATTGTTTTATTGTTTATCACATCCACACATTTGCTATCCTGTGTAGGATGTCTATTGTGGTACTTGTGGTCCACTGCGGGCATTCGCCATCTGACCGTTCCACTGAGGATGAAAAGCCGAAGAAAAAGACAGTTGTACCCCCAGCTGAGTACAGAACGCCTTCCAGAATCTGGACATAAACTGAGTCCCACGATCTGAAACCACGCCAGAGGGAATGCCATGGAGCTTCACAATTTTATCAACAAACACTTGAGCAAAAACAAGTGTTTTAGCATTCGGTATGCCAGACAACGCTATAAAGTGCACCCACCATTTTACTAAAACGATCAACCACCACCACCAAAATAACTGTCTTTCCTAACGAATTAGGCAGATCAGTGATAAAATCCATAGATAAATGAGTCTATGGTCTGGATAGGATAAGCAACGGAAGTAGGGAAACGGAAGGCCGAGTATGTGTCACCTTAGCGCGTGCACAGACACTACAGGCCGACACATAGTCCTCAACACACTTACGCAACCCCGGCCACCAAAATCTACAAGAGATGAGGTCGGCAGTAGATCTGCTCCCAGGGTGTCCTGCAAGCACCGTATAGTGATGTTCCTCAAACACCTTGTAATGCAATTGCGATGGCACAAACAATTTCCCAGAGGGGCAAGAATTCTGTGTGTCTCCCTAAGCCTCTAACACCTTCACCTCTAGGTCAGAGTATAAGGCAGATATCACAACCCCTTCCGATAGAATAGGACTCGGATTTTCAAAATCACCACCTCCAGGAAAACTATGTGACAAGGCATCTGATGTTCTTAACCCCAGGACGATAAGTGACAGTAAAATTGAATCTGGTGAAAAACAAAGACCATCTGGCCTGCCTCGGGTTCAGTCGTTTAGCCAACTCCAGGTAAGCCAGGTTTTTGTGATCTGTGAACAGCGTGATCAGATGACCCGCCCCTTCCAACCAATGACGCCATTCCTTAAAAGCTAACTTAATAGCCAGTAACGCTCTGTTACCCACATCATAATTTCTCTCTGCGGAAGAGAGTTTTTTAGAAAAAAAAGGCACATGGACGCCATTTACCAGGTGACGGGCCCTGTGATAAAACTGCTCCTACTCCCACCTCGGAATAGTCCACTTCCACAATGAAAGGTTGTGATACATCCGGCTGCACCAATATAGAGGCAGAAAAGAAGCACTCCTTAACCGCCGAAAAAGCTCGCAACGCCAAACCACAGACCACACTCAGACATCCGTCCCTTTCTTAGTCATGTCAGTTAAGGGTTTGACCACTGTCAAATAGTTCTGAATACATTTTCGGTAATAATTGGTGATCCCCAAAAACCGCATAAGAGCCTTCAGATTTTCGGGTCGATCCAGTCCAATACAACACGGACTTTCTCCGGATCCATTCGAAAAAACCCAAAGACGACAACAGGTATTCCAAAAACTGTGCACCTCGTGTACAGCAAAAACACACTTCTCTAATTTTGCGTACAATTTATTATCCCTTAGGATCTGCAACACCTGTCTAACGTGATCCTGGTGTATCTCCACGTCTGGAGAATAAATTAGTATGTCATCCAAATACACTACTACAAACCTTCCCACCAGGTGATGAAAAATGTTCTTCACAAAATGCTGGAAAACCGCAGGAGCATTAGTCAACCCAAAAGGCATGACCAGGTTTTTAAAGTGACCCTCAGGAGTATTGAAAGCTGTCTTCCATTCATCCCCTTTCTTGATCCTGACTAGATTATTTGCCCCCCTTAAGTCCAACTTGGAGAACACGTTGGCACCAACAATCTGGTTAAACAAATCAGGAATCAAAGGAAGGGGGTAAGGATCACGGACAGTAATCCGATTGAGTTCACGGAAATCCAGACATGGCCAAAGACCTCCGGCTTTTTTTGGAAGGTCTTGTGTGTCCTTTAGCAAAACTCTCGGTAATATACTCTCTCATGGCCAGTCTTTCAGGTCCAGAAAGGTTATACAACCTAGATTTGCACAATTTAGCTCCGGGAATAAGGTTGATAGGACAATCATATTCCTGATATGGAGGTAAATCCTGGCATCCATTCTCAGAAAATACGTCGGCAAAATAAGATATAAATGAAGGCAATGTGTTAGTAGTTGAAACAGAAAAAGATGTATTAAGACAATTGTCAATGGAAAAATCACCCCAATCCAGAATCTGTCTAGCTTGCCAATAGATGGTTGGATTGTGGTTGCTCAACCACGGAAAACCCAAAACCACAGGAGCAGGGAGACCCTCCAACACAAAACACAAGATAAATTCCTGATGAAAGTCACCCATTCTTAATCTGATATCATGCACCACTTGCGATAAACACTTCTGAGCTAGAGATGCAGAATCAATAGCAAAAATGAAAATACTTTTCTCTAATGCACTCGGTGACAACCCGTGCATACGGACGAACTGACCATCAATCAGGTTCACTCCTGCCCCACTGTCGATGAACACCTTAATCCCCACAGTTTTTTACTTTAGCACCACCTCAGCAGTCAGGAGAAATCGGGTACTACTAATCAAAGGCAAATGCACATTTTTTGACTCTCCTCTTACCCCTCCAAGAGTCAGATGGGAATTAAATTTCTTTTTTTTGATGCTGAATGTATGGACATACTCCGATAAAAAGTCCCTTCTGTTAGCAGAAAACACACACTCCCTTCTTACGACCAGTATGCTTAAAAGCGGATCCAGGAGTAGCTCCCCTTAACTGCATGGGTTCATCCCCAGACCTAAACTCAGGAGTATCTTCACCCAAAGTGTCATAGGAGGACAATACATCTTGTGATAGTACGTCCTGAGAGTGGGGGCCCCCTAGATCTTTCTCTCAGGCGTCTATCAATGCGTATGGCAAGAGACATAGCAGCCTCCAGAAACACAGGAGTTTCATCAAAGGCCAAAGCTTCCTTCAGCCTCCCTGATAAACTCTGACAAAACTGGCTATGGAGAGCAGATCGTTCCACTCAGTATCCGTAGCACACCTTCTAAACTCAGAGTAATAAATCTCAGCTGAACGATCTCCCTGACGAAGGCAACGCAGCTTGGTTTTGGACAAGGGCTGTCTGATCCGAATCGTCATAGATAAGATCCAAAGCTTCGAAAATTAATCCACTGATCAGAAAGACTGCGATCCGGTCGGCAGAGAAAAAGCCCACGACTGCGCATCCAGCTTAAGCAATGAAATAACCACACTGACTCGCTGTTTCTCATCCCCAGATGACTGTGGACGTAGCCTAAAATACAGTTTGCACGCCTCCCTAAACAAAATGAAATTATCACGTCCCCCAGAGAATCTGTCCGGGAGAGCAACTTTAGGCTCCAGATAGGCCTGGTTTCCACCACCACCACCAGGACCAACAGCCTGTGGTCTCTGAATCAGAGAGATGGTCGTGCGGAGATCGACTACTTCCAAAGACAGCACTTGCAACTGTCCTGCCAGTGCAGCAACTGGATCAATGGCTGCACTCGAACAAACAAACAAAAAATGACGGTTTGGGCGGTTTATAATGTCACGCTCTAGTGTGGAAGGGAAACCCCCACACCGAACATAGGAGGGAAAGGGAAATAAGGCCTGAAAACTAGGGAAGGAAGATGGACACCTCCTAGTGAAAACCCTAATACCAAACAACAAAGAAATGCAACACACAGAAAAGCCAAAATACAAAGGGTAAGATAACACTTAACTTCCAACAAGCTATGGCAGCACCAGGAACTCAGCCGAGATCCAAACACCAGCTATCCACAGGTCCAACTGAAGCTATAAACCGCAAAGCATTGTGGGAGAGACAACTAACTATAAATAGGGAAAGTTAAATGACCACAATAGCAACATCTGGAGGTTAAAGGGAACCTGTCACCGGAATTTTATGTATAGAGCTGAGGACATGGGTTGCTAGATGGCCGCTAGCACATCCGCAATACCCAGTCCCCATAGCTCTGTGTGCTTTTATTTTGTAAAAAAAACGATTTGATACATATGCAAATTAACCTGAGATGAGTCCTGTCCCTGAGATGAGTCAGGGACAGGACTCATCTCAGGCTAATTTGCATATGTATCAAATTCTTATGTCTGTATGTTGTGCCTTTCATTTTTTATTTGCACTAGAAGTTATGAATTAATTGTTATTAGTCTTTAGTAAGGGTACAGAAGGGAGGTAACCAGTTTGGGGGGGGGGGGGTTGTACCTCCACAGTCTGAACATGGCAGCACTGATTGGATAGAGTCAGTCTGTGCAGGTACACACCCCCAACTGGTTTCCTCCCCTCTGTGCACTTACTGAAGGCTAATAGCAATTCATTCATAACTTATAGTGCAAATAATAAAGGAATGGCACAACATACAGACATAAGAATAGATGCTCCAGAATTGTTAGTACGTGGGGAATACATAGAGCTATTAAAACAGGAATGTCAGGAGTGGTGACGGGTCCTCTTTAACCCCTTAGGGACGCATGACTTACTGGTACGGCATGTTTCCCGAGTCCTTAAGGACCCATGACGTACTGGTACGTCATGTGTTGTTCCGATCACCGCTGCCCGGCGGGCGGTGATCGGAACATGGTGCCTGCTCAAATCATTGAGCAGGCACCACGGCTAAATGCGCGGGGGGGTCAATTCAGACCTGCGGTTTGCGGCTTTTTATTGTGCGGGCGGCGGTAGTCGGCGGTGCCATCGGGTCCCCATGGGGCTGTGGGGGGGACCCGATGATATGCAAGGCAGCGCAATGCCTAAGGAAGGCATTGCGCTGCCTTCCGGTGAAGAGCCTGTGAGATCCAGCCCCCTGGATCTCACAGGCCGGAAGCTGTATGAGTAATACACACAGTATTACTCATACAGCCAATGCATTCCAATACTTCTGTATTGGATTGCATTGTAAAGGATTAGACCCCCAAAAGTTCAAGTCCCAAAGTGGGACGAAAAATAAAGTGAAAAAAAAGTTAAAAAAATAAAGTTTTCCCCCCAAAAAATTAAAAGTTTTAAGTAAAAATAAACAAAAACATAATTTTCCCCAAATAAAGTTTTAAAAAATTGGTAAAAAATAGGGGGGAAAAAGTATCCATATTAGGTATCGCCGCGTCCGTATCGACCGGCTCTATAAACATATCACATAACCTAACCCCTCAGATGAACACCGTAAAAAATAAAAACTGTGCTAAATAAACAATTTTTTTGGCACCTTACATCACAAAAAGTACAGAAACAGCAAGCGATCAAAAAGGCGTTTGCCCACCAAAATAGTACCAGACTAACCGTCACCTCATCCCGTAAAAAATTAGCCCCTACCTGATACAATCGCCCAAAAAATAAAAAAACTATGGCTCAGAATATGGAGACACTAAAACATAATTTTTTTTGTTTCAAAAATGATATTATTGTGTAAAACTTACATAAATAAAAAAAAAGTATACATATTAGGTATCGCTGGGTCCGTATCGACCGGCTCTATACAAATATCACATGACCTAAACCCTCAGACGAACACCGTAAAAAATTTAAAATAAAAACTGTGCTAAATAAACCTTTTTTTGTCACCTTAAATCACAAAAAGTGTAATAGCAAGCGATCAAAAAGTCACACGCACCCCAAAATAGTGCCAATAAAACAGTCATCTCATCCTGCAAAAATCATACCCTACCCAAGGTAATCGCCTAAAAACTGAAAAAAAATATTGCTCTCAGACTATGGAAACACTAAAACATGATTTTTTTTGCTTAAAAAAAGAAATCAAGGTGTAAAACTTACATAAATAAAAAAAAGTATACATATTAGGTATCGCCGCATCCGTGACAACCTAGTCTATATAAATATCACATGATCTAACCTGTCAGATGAATGTTGTAAATAACAAAAAATAAAAATGGTGCCAAAACAGCTATTTCTTGTTATCTTGCCTCACAAAAAGTGTAATATAGAGCAACCAAAAATCATATGTACCCTAAACTAGTACCAACAATACTGCCACCCTATCCCGTAGTTTCTAAAATGTGGCCATTTTTTTGAAGTTTTTACTCTAGGGATGCATCAGGGGGGTTTCAAATGGGACATGGTGTCAAAAAAAACAGTCCAGCAAAACCTGCCTTCCAAAAACCATATGGCATTCCTTTCCTTCTACGCCCTACTGTGTGCCCGTACAGTAGCTTACGACCACATATGGGGTGTTTCTGTAAACTACAGAATCAGGGCCATAAATATTGAGTTTGGTTTGGCTGTTAACCCTTGCTTTGTAACTGGAAAAAAATTATTAAAATGGAAAATCTGCCAAAAAAGAAATTTTGAAATTGTATCTCTATTTTCCATTAATTCTTGTGGAACACCTAAAGGGTTAACGACTTTTGTAAAAATCCGTTTTGAATACCTTGAGGGGTGTAGTTTATAGAATGGGGTCATTTTTGGGTGGTTTCTATTAAGTAAGCCTCGCAAAGTGACTTCAGACCTGAACTGGTCCCTAAAAACTGGGTTTTTGAAAATTTCTGAAAAATTTCAAGATTTGCTTCTAAACTTCTAAGCCTTGTAACATCCCCAAAAAATAAAATATCATTCCCAAAATGATCCAAACATGAAGTAGACATATGGGGAATGTAAAGAAATAACTATTTTTGGAGGTATTACTATGTATTATAAAAGTAGAGAAATTGAAACTTGGAAATTTGCTAATTTTTCAAAATTTTTGGTAAATTTGGTATTTTTTTATGGAAAAAAATTTACTTTTTTGACCCAATTTTAGCAGTGTCATGAAGTACAATATGTGATGAAAAAACAATCTCAGAACGGCCTGGGTAAGTAAAAGCGTTTTAAAGTTATCAGCACTTAAACTGACACTGGTCAGATTTGCAAAAAATGGCCAAGTCTTTAAGGCGAAATAGGGTTGAGTCCTTAAGGGGGTAAATCCAAGATCTGGGCTTCCAAATATGCAATTTCTAGAGTGAAATAATATTACAGATACTAGGGATAGTTGTTGATCCAGTGAGTTATTCTGATTGCCTGATTGGAGTCTGGGAGGAATTTTTCTCCCCTAAAGTGGGGAAAATTGGCTTCTTTCTCACAGTTTTTTTTTTTTTGCCTTCCTCTGGATCAACTTGCAGGATAAACAGGCTGAACTGGATGAACAGATGTCTCAGCCTCATAAACTATGTTACTATGTTATTATGTTGCGTGTGATTGCGAATCTCAAAAAGTCTTATGTACCCCTAAATATTACCAATGAAATCTACAAGTCGGCCTGTGAAAATTAAAGGTGTTATCCAACCCCTATAATGACCCCCCTAATGCCCGGGCCCCTCATATAGGTTATATTTACCCCGCTCCCAGGCACCCGCGTCGCTACTGCTCCCCGCACGGCGCTGCTGCATCTCACTGTTACGTGGATCAAAACATCCAACGACGGGGGTGGGGGGAGTAGCCAATAGCCGGCCGTGTAGGGCACAAACCTCCCTAGCGATGCGGGTGCTGGGGAGTGGGGTAAGTATAACCTATATGTGGTGCCCGGGCATTAGGGGGGTATTATAAGGGTGCCTCCAGAGTGACTCTGGTGCTGAGGAGCAGGGTAAGTATAACCTACATGTGGTGCCCGGCCATTGGGGGGGTCATTTTAAGGGATAACACCTTTAAGCCCTCACACAGCTCAGTCAAAAGAAAAATTAAAAAGCTATGTGTCTTGGAATGCGAAAATTAAAAAAAAAAATTATATTTCAGTATTATAGTTTTACCCCCATAATTCCTTATCAATACATCCTTGGATTTGTGAATTCTTTCTCTTTGAATACCTTACATGGAAACATACACAATGCCTGAGACTTCAGAAAATCAGTCACCCTGTGGTTTGCATCTCGTTCTTATTTTGATCCAACACAACTAATAAAGTTGCATTATTACACCATTTATAATAGTGTTAGGTTAGCCATAGTTGGTGTTATACTGCTGAATGAATGATTATTACAATCAGTTCAGCTCAGTATCACCCAAGCAGATTTTATGACAGTTCTGAGAGCTGAGACATCTCACCATATATGGTCAGCAAAAGCCTGCTTGAAAAGAAAATCATGACATAGATTACATTATATTGCAGTAGGGATGTAAAGCAACTGCCGTTTCAAAACAGCACTGCATAGTTAAAAGGGTTCTTTGGTAAGAAAATGAAAATGCTTAAATATTACTTTATTATAAATATATTTCCAAATAACTTTGATTAGTTATAATGGGTCGTTTTGTCTGGGGAGCAATCATTAGGAGACATACAATGGTCGCCGTCCTATTAGTACACACAAAACCTGTCCTAATCACAGAGCAGCACAAGTTACTTCACAACACTGAGCTAAAGAGCTGTCTCATCCTCCTCTCTGCTCTACTTGTCAGGGATTATGATCCTGAATACAGATGATAAGATCTTCAGCTGAATCTCTGTAGGAATGGAGTTTATGAGGAGACATGAAGAACAGAGAGGATAGACAGGACAGACTATGGTAATGTGGGGCTGTGGCAATGGAGACTGCATACAAGTGCTGCTACTCATTATTCATACTTTCTCCCTCCTCTCTGTATTTCATGTCTCCTCATTCCTACAGAGATACAGCTGAAGATCATATTAAACTGTATTCAGGATCATAATCTTGACAAGTAGGGATGAGCAAAGCGAGCTTCGGACCCTAGATCCGAAGTCACTTCACTCAAAACTTTGTTTTAGTGCTGTACGGAGATCCGTCTCCATACATCATTAAAATGTATGGGCGTTTGATTATTAAACTTGAAAAACATTTTAAAACAGGTATCTGAAGTTGGCTTCGGTACCGACTAGTACCTCGGTACCGAAGCTGACTTAAGAACCAGATTTTAAAATGGTTTTAAAGTTGAAATATCAAATCCCGAAGTTATTTACTGAAGTCCCACGAGACTTTCAGGATAACAGGCTGAACTGGACGGACAGATGTCTTTTTTCAGCTTTAGAAACTATGTTACTATAAGACTTCGGTGATAACGAATTTGCCTCACTATAGCCCATACTTTTTAAAGCTAAACGGAGACGAATCTCTGTACAGAATTAAAATGAAGGGGGTCATTTATCAAACTGGTGTAAAGTAGAACTGGCTTAGTTGCCTATAACAAACAATCAGATTCCACCTTCGAAGCTCACTTCGCTCATCCCTACTGACAAGCAAAGCAGAGAGGAGGATAAGGCAGCTCTTTAGCTCAGTGTTGTGAAGTAACTTGTCCTGCTGTGTGATTAGAACAGGTTTTGTGTGTACTAAAAGAATGGTGACTATTTTATTGCCCCTGATGATTGCTCCCCAGACAAAACAAACCATTTAAAAAAAATCTAAGGTATTTGGGAATATATGTATAATAAAGTAATATTTAAGTATTTTCAGTAATTTTATTTTCATAATTCCCAGAGAACCCCTTTAAGAGCCTACTCCTGCTACATAAATCAATGTTCAGCAATAAGCAAATGGTTAAACTAATAAATAAGGAAAAAATATTAGCAGATGAATCTAAGTAATAATTAATCTTGAGATAAAAATTATTGTCGATTCTCTTATAAACGCACAGATAAAAAAAAAATGCTTTTACTGTGACTTGCCAAGGTTTTGTAATGCACTTTCAGTAATGCGGCTTAGAGAGGTGAGGTATACTGAAACTGTGTGCTTCGCCTTTTCAAGCCATGCAACCATAAACCATGGTACTTTGCGGTAAAAGAACATGCACTTTTTGCCAGTCAACACGTACCTATTTGTGTGAGAAGCCTCACATTACAAGTTATGTAACCTTAAAGAGGACTTTTAATCGGTCCAAACATTGTAAGATAACTATCAGGCTGTGTAAAGGGGCGCCCCGGGATCTCACTGCACTTACTTTTAATTCCGGGGCACCGCTCCGTTCTCGCAGCGCAGAGCTCACAGCCAGAGAGGAAAAAAACTCCCAGGTTATGAGCTCTGCGCTCCGATTGGACAGCGCTACAGCCTGGGGGAAGGGACCCCCAGGTAGAAACAAGGCAGACTCCTCCCAGTATAACCAAATCAGCAAAAATACCGGGGGACATAGAGGGAGAATGGAGCGGCGCCCTGGAATAATAGTAAGTGCAGTGAGATCCCGGGGCGCCGCTCTACACAGCCTGATAGTTATCTTACAATGTTTGGACCGATGAAAGGTCCTCTTTAATGATTTACACTTTTAATCACAAAAGGGTCAACGTGTTACTGAAAAGATTACAGATAGTTGTTACCCACACTGTTTTCATATAGGTGTTAACTGTTTTATCTGTGGCCCTGCAGCCTATTGTTCCACAATGCCTGATAAGCAAGACGGCAGAAGAAGACTGACAGCAAGAGGGGGTTGCATAAGGCCATTGGAGTTGATGCAAGGTAACATGGTGGAACATCTAAAACATAAAAGCTTGCATTCGTTTTAAAACAATGGTAATCTACATTTTTAGAGTGAGCTGTACTTATTACTCTAGAAAGAATAAAGTATGCTGATATATGTTTACATATACATTAATATTGAATATAGATTTATTTTATTTTTTTATTCACCCCAGCAGAGCTCACTGATAACTGGCTCTAGTGTTCTCAATTTATTTCAGAAATTTGAATGATGTCATAAAATGGTCATCAATATTAAAACCCCAGAGAACCCCTGAAAAAAGAAGAAAAAAAAACTTGCATTGACATATCTATTGAGACTGGGAATAGACCAAATTTCAACACCTAAAAGAACATAACATATCTTGACTTCAACTACCTCGTCTATTGCTCGTAACAATCCAAAATCTCAACAATAACTAAATATTAATATATGTTTGTTTGTAGCCAGCAAAAATGTAATATATGCACTCTTACACGTGATGACTTCACAGATTTGCCATTCTTCTACCTCTTTAGTAATGATTGGATATCTTATTTTGACAATATTTACTTTTTTATACTAAGACCTGCAATGTTATTATGTTGACTTGAAAGGCCAACATATTGTTCTTCGATTTTTTGTTTATTTTATTATGTTGGCTTATAGTGAGGTAAGTTCCTTGTGCTTTAATAAGCGATCCCACCCTCCGGGCCCCTGCGGCGGACCACCGAAGACCCCTTTTTTGCCATTGACTTTGACAGGGAAATTTTTCAAATCGCTTCCACTCGCACAGTTTTGAAGCTACACTCCCCAAACTCGGACCAAAAAGTCTTGCGCATGTGCGGTGCCCTCTGTTTTACTACGCGATCCCGAGACTTGGGAAATCGAAGCCGAATTGTGGGCTGTCACTCAAAGGCAAGGGCATGGTTACCTTTACTTGAAGCAAGGTGGCTGCTGTCCCCTCGACTTCAAGCTGACATGCAAATTAGCACGGACGGAGGATAAAAGATTGTTTTATGACCTTATGCAGCATCGGACTGCAGGATGAAAAGTATGATTAGTATCACACTGCGGCCTACCCTGAGGTACTGCTGGCAGGTTTACATGCATTTAGGAGGTGACAGGTTCCCTTTAAACTCACCAAACTTGGGTCAATTAGTCATGGGGTCAACCTGAAAATTTCTGTCACATTTCGGGGACACTAAATAGTGGGCAGAGCCACAAACAACCAATCAGATTTTACCTATTGACTTCAATGAGAAAATTTCAAAAGCTGTCATTTTCACAGTATTTAAGCCAGAGTACCCAAACTTTGCACCATGGGTCACTGAGTGACTAGAGTTACAAAATTTAAAACTGCTGCTGCTGCTCTTAGACTGATAATGGCAGGGTCCTCAAACCTGGCACAGTTGGTCACTAGAGGACTGGGAATAAAATTCTGAAAAGTGGGCAGGACCAAAAACAACCAATCAGATTTCTTTGATTGATTTAAATGGAAAAAATAAAAAATACAGCCATTCTCACATTATTGATGTCATGGATGTCAAATATCACAAATGTGGTCATTGAGTGTTTCCACTTCAAGGTTAGAAAAAGTGGGTGGAGCCACCAACAACCAATCAAATTTCACTCATTGATTTTTAATAGAAAAAAATAAAACTGCTGCCATTGTTACACGTTAAATGCCATAATTCCCAAATCTTAAAGTGTTAGTCACGGGGGTGACTGTGGTTCACAATTAGAGAAAAAAAGGGGCGGGGTAACAACAGCCAATCATATTTCAGCCATTGAAAAAAAGATAAACTGCTGCTATTATCAATGTTGTGAGGGGTAGCTTTCTTTCAGGGGATCATCCTCACAGATACGGCTTCAGGACACCTGGTTTTTAGGTCCAAACAGTGTATTTATTGTGGCACACCAGCTAAAGCAGAACAACAAAATAATAAACACTCACCTATCCAGGCTCTAATTAATACATTAATAATGTGTCCCTGTCTCACCTTGAGTAACACAGTTCACACCCGTGATGAGATGCAGCTTTCCCAGGCCAACCTCCAGCAGCCTCCAGGCTGCTCCCACACCAGTGTCTCTTGTGGGATAGTGGTCTCTCAGCCCTCCCGGCTCAGACCAAACAGAACCACTCCAGCCTTCTGTGTGAAAGTCCCCATCCCCTCTTACTCTGAGGATTCCTTTATCCCCAGGTGACTACTGCACCTGGTCTTGCTTCAGACCTGGTGATTGTGGGGAAGACACAGCAAATCCTTCCATATATCTCCCCTAACAACCATGAGGCCTGTCACTGCCTCACACAGTTTAAATGCCAAGTGTCCCAAACTTAGCACAATTACTCACTGAGTGACTGCGGTCAAAATTTATTAAAATGGGTGGAGCCTAAAACAGCCAATCAGATTTCACCTATTGACTTCAATGTAAAACTTTCAAATACTGCCATTCTCACAGTTTTAAAGCCAAAGGCCAATCACATTTCAGCCATTCGTTTTATATGGGAAAATTTTAATTGCTGCCACTCTTAGACTGTTAATGGCCTCAAATTTGGAACAGTCAGTCATTGGGTGACTTGGGTTCAAATTTTAATAAACCAGGTTAAACAGACTTTGCTTATATCTCTAGCGTTTTCAAGCCAACATCCTGTGGTTTCTTCAGAAACAACACCATCTATTTATTTATTTTTATTATTTATTATTAAAGTTCCATTCATTCCATAGCGCTGTATATATGATAAGGGGTATACATACATAATACAGACAATTGCAGTAAGCATGAACAAGATGAGTTACAGACTGGTACAAAGGGAGAGAGGGCCCTGCCCGTGAGTGCTTACAATCTACATGGTATGGGAGAAGGACACCTTTTTCATTCATTCTCTTTTTCACATTTGTATCTTTATCTTTGTATAAGAAGTGTGGTTGAGCAAATTGAGCTACATCCCATAGATCCAAAGTGGATTTTCTCAAAACTTTGTTTTAATGCTGTACAGTGACCCGTCTCCGTACAGCATTAAAATGTATGGCCTCTGGCGAGTTGAAATTAGTTATCACTGAAATCTCGTGAGACTTCAGGGAATAACTTTGGCATTCGATTTTTAAACTTGAAAAACCTTTTGAAACAGGAATCCGAAGTTGGCTTCGGTATTAGCTGGTACCACAGTACCAAAGCTGAATTCGGATGCAAGTTTCAGAATGATTTTCAAGTTAAAAAATCAATTCCCACAAGACTTCGTTGATAACAAATCTCCCTCACTGGAGCCCATACATTTTAATGCTGTACGGCGACGAATCTCTGTACATCCTTCAAACGAAGTCCTGAGCAAATGAACTTCGGATCTAGGATCCGAAGCTTGATTCGCTCAACACTAGTAAGAAGTAAACTATCATACACCTAAAGAGTACAACTTGATTTTATTCTATACTATTTAGATTGCACTTTATCTGCTTCTTCTTTCTTAAATTTTAGAAATTAATAAACACGTTGAAATAGAAACATTTTCTTTCGGACAACCCCTTTACTTTTAGTTTATTGGGGCTAATGGATGTAATAAAATGGGCTGCCTGTTTGGAACCTCCCTCTATTAGCCAAAACCAAGAGCCACTGCTTTAGAGCACCTGGGTTACCATGCATTACACAGATGGCACATTCATTTCATTAGGGAACGCTCTAATGCAACCTGGACAAAACCTTTTAGCAGGTCATCTTAGAGCTGAATACTTAGAAGTTTTAGTAAGTTAGTTATACAGTTGCAAGAAAAAGTATGTGAACCCTTTGGAATGATATGGATTTCTGCACAAATTGGTCATAAAATGTGATCTGATCTTCATCTAAGTCACAACAATAGACAATCACAGTCTACTTAAACTAATAGCACACAAAGAATTAAATGTTACCATGTTTTTATTAAACACACACTGTAAACATTCACAGTGCAGGTGGAAAAAGTATGTGAACCCCTAGACTAATGACATCTCCAAGAGCTAATTGGAGTGAGGTGTCAGCCAACTGGAGTCCAATCAATGAGATGAGATTGGAGGTGTTGGTTACAGCTGCCCTGCCCTATAAAAAACACACACCAGTTCTGGGTTTTCTTTTCACAAGAAGCATTGCCTGATGTGAATGATGCCTCGCACAAAAGAGCTCTCAGAAGACCTACGAATAAGAATTGTTGACTTGCATAAAGCTGGAAAGGGTTATAAAAGTATCTCCAAAAGCCTTGCTGTTCATCAGTCCACGGTAAGACAAATTGTCTATAAATGGAGAAAGTTCAGCACTGCTGCTACTCTCCCTAGGAGTGGCCGTCCTGTAAAGATGACTGCAAAAGCA
This sequence comes from Bufo bufo, assembly GCF_905171765.1. Classification (NCBI taxonomy): domain Eukaryota; kingdom Metazoa; phylum Chordata; class Amphibia; order Anura; family Bufonidae; genus Bufo; species Bufo bufo. The sequence continues at coordinate 535,412,597 of NC_053389.1, forward strand.
CAGCGCAGACTGCTCAATGAGGAGAAGAAGTGTCAGCTAAAGACTTACAAAAGTCTCTGGCATATGCTAACATCCCTGTTAGCGAATCTACAATACGTAAAACACTAAACAAGAATGGATTTCATTGGAGGAAGCCACTGCTGGCCAAAAAAAAACATTGCTGCAAATTTACAGTTTGCACAAGAGCACCTGGGTGTTCCACAGCAGTACTGGCAAAATATTCTGTGGACAGATGAAACCAAAGTTGAATTGTTTGGAAGAAACACACAACACTATGTGTGGAGAAAAAGAGGCACAGCACACCAACCTCAAAACCTCATCCCAACTGTGAAGTATGGTGGTGGGGGCATCATGGTTTGGGGCTGCTTTGCTGCGTCAGGGCCTGGACGGATTGCTATCATCGAAGGAAAAATGAATTCCCAAGTTTATCAAGACATTTTTCAGGAGAACTTAAGGCCATCTGTCCACCAGCTGAAGCTCAACAGAAGATGGGTGTTGCAACAGGACAACGACCCAAAGCATAGAAGTAAATCAACAACAGAATGGCTTAAACAGAAGAAAATACGCCTTCTGGAGTGGCCCAGTCAGAGTCCTGACCTCAACCCGATTGAGATGCTGTGGCATGAGCTCAAGAAAGAGATTCACACCAGACATCCCAAGAATATTGCTGAACTGAAACAGAATTACTCCTGACCGTTGTGCACGTCTGATCTGCAACTACAGGAAATGTTTGGTTGAAGTTATTGCTGACAAAGGAGGTTCAACCAGTTATTAAATCCAAGGGTTCACATACTTTTTCCACCTGCACTGTAAATGTTTACATGGTGTGTTCAATAAAAACATGGTAACATTTAATTCTGTGTGTGTTATTACTTTAAGCAGACTGTGATTGTCTATTGTTGTGACATAGATAAAGATCAGATTACATTTTATGATCAATTTGTGCAGAAATCCATACCATTCCAAAGGGTTCACATACTTTTTCTTGCAACTGTATGTCTTTTTGCAGCAGCGATCAATTACTGACTATTATCTACTAGCAATCATCTTTTATTCTTATGTACTGAAACAATGACATTACATTTTAAGAGCATATTTTTTCTAAAGCATATTCAAACTTGTTAATGCTTAGATACACCATCAGTTAGAATGATACAAATACCAATGATACATTTGTATTTCTTATTCCTTAGTTTATAATTTTCCTCCATTGTTTCTAACTGGTACAAAATTAGCCATAACTTTAAGAGTTAACTGTTGGCTTATTCACTATTCTATTAAATTAACTAGCAGAGATACCTAAGTGCAGTCATCTATTTGTGAAGTCCTGTGTATGTTATTTCAGACTGCTGATACTGCTTTGCTTGCCAACATTCACATTGTAGACACAAAGTCAGCACAAATGCTGATACAATCAGCAGCAGTTACTGCAATCTATAGGTATGTCTGTAAAAAGGAAAGGATGGAGGAGACAATGTACTCTGTATAGCCTTATATATATATATATATATATATATATATATATATATATATAAACTGTACCACTCAATTGAAAAACAAACTGAAATCTTTTAGGTGGAGGGAAGAAAACAAAAAAAAAACTAAAATAATGTGGTTGCTTAAGTGTGCACATCCTCTTATAACTGGGGATGTAGCTGTGTTCAGAATTAAGCAATCACATTCAAAATCAATTAGGAGTCAGCATACACCTGCCATCATTAAAAGTGCCTCTGATTAACCCCAAATAAAGTTTTGCTGCTCTTGTTGGTCTTTCCTGAAATTTTCTTAGTCGCATCCCACAGCAAAAGCCATGGTCCACAAAGAGCTTCCAAAGCATCAGAGGGATCTCATTGTTAAAAGGTATCAGTCAGGAGAAGGGTACAAAAGAATTTCCAAGGCATTAGATATACCATGGAACACAGTGAAAACAGTTATCATCAAGTGGAGAAAATATGGCACAACAGTGACATAACCAAGAACTGGACGTCCCTCCAAAATTGATGAAAAGACAAGAAGAAAACTAGTCTGAGAGGCTACCAAGAGGCCTACAGCAACATTAAAGGAGCTGCAGGCATATCTGGCAAGTACTGGCTGTGTGGTACATGTGACAACAATCTCCCGTATTCTTCATATGTCTGAGCTATGGGGTAGAGTGGCAAGACGAAAGCCTTTTCTTACGAAGAAAAACAGCCAATCCAGGCTACATTTTGCAAAAACACATCTGAAGTCTTCCAAAAGCATGTGGAAAAAGGTGTTATGGTCTGATGAAACCAAGGTTGAACTTTTTGGCCATAATTTCAAAAGATATATTTGGCCCAAAAACAATACTGCACATCACCAAAAGAACGCCATACCCACAGTGAAGCATGGTGGTGGCAGCATCATGCTTTGGGGCTGTTTTTCTTCAGCTGGAACTGGGGCCTTAGTTAAGCTAGAGGGAATTATGAACAGTTCCAAATACCAGTCAATATTGGCACAAAACCTTCAGGCTTCTGCTAGAAAGCTGAACATGAAGAGGAACTTCATCTTTCAGCATGACAATGACCCAAAGCATACATCCAATGGCTTCACCAGAAGAAGATTAAAGTTTTGGAATGGCCCAGCCAGAGCCCAGACCTGAATCCGATTAAATATCTGTGGGGTGATCTGAAGAGGGCTGTGCACAGGAGATGCCCTCGCAATTTGACAGATTTGGAGTGTTTTTGCAAAGAAGAGTGGGCAAATCTTGCCATGTCAAATTGTGCCATGCTGATGGACTCATACCCAAAAAGACTGAGTGCTGTAATAAAATCAAAAGGTGCTTCAACAAAGTATTAGTTTAAGGGTGTGCACACTTATGCAACCGTATTATTTTATTTTTATATTTTTTCTTCCCTCTAACTAAACTACCTAAAAAATTTCAGTTTGTTTTTCAATTGAGTTGTACAGTTTATAGGTCACATTAATGGTGGAAAAAGTTCTGAAATGATTTATCTTTGTCTCATTTTTTTTTATCATAGAAACCTGACATTTTAACAGGGTGTGTATACTTTTTATATCCACTGTATATTGCAAATAACAAGGATATGTCTGCATTTATCTTCACAGGAGTGGATGAAAAAAGGGAAATACTCCTCTGATTTTGAAAGCATTTTATGACATTCATTTAATTATTTATTATAAATTACTGGGGCCATGCTATTAGACACAAGGCACTGAAGCACAAATGGCTGGACAGCAAACAGAGATAAACCGCTGAAAGGACTGGTCCACTTAACCATTGGTTAAAAAGATAAACACTTCAACTCAGTTGGCATCACATTTCAAGCCTATGTTAGAGGTATACATTGGAGGGATCTCACAAAGTAGACCTCCGATAGAAGGCTGCAGTGTGTCCTACTGTATAAGCATATGGTAGGATATGTTGTTAATAGGTTCCTATTGAAAAAAGTGCAGCACAAGTTTACGGTATACCTTTATATGTCATAATATAATCTACTGTGCTATTCCATACTGCATAAAAAAAATAAAGGTATACCAACATAGATCAGCATATTAGAGATCACAAGAACATGCTCTTTTTCCTAAAGGGTGAATAGAACCCTAGCTATAAGTTTAGTGTATACAACTGAAACCTTTCCTGGTGTATATGCTAAATGCAGGCTTTAAAATTGATGTGAACAGAGCCCAATGCTGGATTTACACAGTCTGATGAGCAGGCGATTATAGGGGAGAAAATGTTCTTTCCCTGTAATTGCCTGCTCCACAGTGGAGGTGAAGAGGTGCATTTACATAAGCGATCACCTTCACAGTATGGGGATAAGCGATGGCTACTGCCATATAGAGTCATTGTTTTTGGGCAGTAGACTGATGTTTAGACATGATTGAAGTGTCTGCATGTAAGATTGTCTCACCCAATGAACTAACAAAATGGGTGATTTGCGGCACCTTTACATGGGCAGATTATTGCGGATGAAAGTTAGTACGAATGTTTGTTCCCAATAATCTGCCCAACAATCGGGCAGTGTAGCTGCAGCTTTAACCACTGCACATGGACCCTGGGACACAATCTGGAAGCCCAAGAGCTAATAACTGTACCATATTAACGGGCACCAAAAACTATTAAAATATTGACTTGTTTTAGCGTGCCCACAGACAAAATGGTATGGCATTGCATGGCAAAACTACACACTGTCATGCAGAGAATCACAGTTAAATGTCATACTATTATGAGGATAGGTTCAGTTCATAGCAGCATGACAAACAACAATGATATATGGGGGAGGTTGCACGGGTGCAAAATACAGAATAATAGCTAATATTATGCGTACCATTCATAAGGGGGGTGGCTGATTTTATTATACTTGCTCATAGATAAGGCTTCTATAAGATGCCAGTCATGGTTATGTGCCCATATATAGTAAGGGATCAGGCTTCCCAGCACCTTCTACCATAAGGTAATAGTGGATATATGTTCAAAATATTCAATCTTACAATCCTTGTCAAGGGTCCTCATTGTTATATGAGTATAGCATTTTAAATAAATCACAGAAAATGTGATCACATTTACTTCCCCTTCCAGCAAAAGTCAGTTTGGACCAAATGCCAAAGCCCCATTTTTCAAATCTGATATGTGTTACTATCCAAGCGACTCTGAGAATGTTTTCTCGTGACACATTGTACTTCATATTAGTGGATAATTTCAGTTTATGTTTTACCTTTATGTATAAAGAAAATCCCAAAATTCACAGAAATTTCTACATTTGAATTTCTCTGCTTTTAAGACAAATAGTGATTCCTTGCAAAATACTTATTAATTAACATTCACCATATGTCTACTTCATGTTGGCATCATTTTGCAAATGCCATTTTAATTATTTAGGATGTTAGAAGGCTTAGAATTTTGTAAGAAATGTCTTACATTTTAAAGAAAATTTTCAAAACCGTCTTTTTTGTTTAAGAACCAATTCAGTTCTGAAGTCAATTTAAGGGGCTTTCATCCACCACCTGTAAATGACTCCATTTTAGAATGTACATGCTCAAATTATTCAAAACTGATTTTTTTAAACTTTGTTAACCCTTTAGGTGTTCCACAGGAATTAAAGCAAAAAGGAAAAATCATTTTAATTGGTCCCTTACAAGCTGCCCCGAGTCTCCTCTGTCGGGAACAACAGAGACTCTATGGCTGTAAAACTGTGTAGTGACACAGACTACGGTAAGAGTTTGGACGTAACTGTACGCCCGATTGCAGAAACTAACATGTAATCTCAACCTACAGTTACATCCATAAGCAGGAAGGGGTTAAAGCTATGGCACACTTTGGGGGCTTTTTTTTATATTGAAATGCAGAAATGTTTGGCTTGGATTCGTTTTTCAGCTTGTGCAGCTTTATAAAGAGGTTGTGACATCTCAGACTTTGATGGCATATGGATATAGGTGCAGGTCCCCCTTCTGAGATGCACATCTAGCTCCAGAAAGGGCCCCTGAAAATGAAGGACAGTGCACTATGCATGCATCGGGCGCCATCCATTAATTTCTATGGGAGTTCCAAAAATAGCATTTTGGTGCCCTAAGGGAGAGCAACATAAACGTGGATCCTATTTAAAGCTTTGATGTACTAATATACAGTCCTGATCAAAAGTTTAAGACCACTTGAAAAATGGCAAAAAATCATATTTTACATTGTTGGATCTTAACAAGGTTCCAAGTAAAGCTTCAACATGCAACAAGAAGAAATGAGAGTGAGACAAAACATTTTTTGAGCATTCAATTAATTGAAAATAACGATTAAACTGAAACAGGCTGTGACGATCGAACTTTTTTAATACATAATTTTCTCACGTGATTGGAGGTATCATATCGATCAGAGCACCTACCATTGTCTCTGGGTTAGTTGTGCAACTCTTAAATATATCCATAACCTTTAACAATCTGTTGCTTGATTGCGGCATCAAGGGTGGGCCCAAACCACTTTGTACACCCTAGCGCCTTTTGCATTCTCTGACAGCTCCTCTCTGTCTTTCTTGATTGACAGGACAAGGTAAGGCTACTTTCACACTGGCGTTTCTGGGTCCGCTTGTGAGATCCGTTTCAGGGCTCTCACAAGCGGTCCAAAACGGATCAGTTCAGCCTCAATGCATTGTGAATGGATAAGGATCCATTCAGAATGCATCAGTTTGCCTCCGTTCAGCCTCCATTCCCCTCTGGAGGCGGACGCCAAAACGCTGGTGTCCGTCTGATGAAACTGAGCCAAACAGATCCGTCCTGACTTACAATGTAAGTCAATGGGGACGGATCCGTTTTCACTGACACAATTTGGTGCAATTGAAAACGGATCCGCCTCCCATTGACTTTCAGTGTAAGTCAAAACGGATCCGTATGCATTATCATGAACAAAAAATAAAATAAAATAAAATAAAAAATGTTATTCTTTTCATTTTTTTTTTCATGGTAATGCAAACGGATCCGTTCTGAACGGATACAAGCGTTTGCATTATAGGTGCGGATCCATCTGTGCAGATACCAGACAGATCCGCACCCTAAGGCCTCATGCACACAACCGTTGTTTGCTTCCGCGTCCGTTCCGCCGATTTTATCATTTCAGGTCCGGACCCATTCATCGGACCCATCCGCGGCCGTGATCCGTGGTTACAGTCCGTCAAAAAAATATAACCTGTCCTATTATTTCCGCGGAAAACAGTTTGCGGACCCATTCAAGTCAATGGGACCGCGAAAAAGAGCGGAAGCACAACAGAAGCCATCCGTCTGTCATCCGCATCCACGTTTTTCGCGGATCAGTTGCCTGGCAACCTCTGTCTCTGACCTTTTGGCAACTAAAAAAAAAAATTGTACAGGAAGTTCCACCTGCCAGATTTCCAACTGTGGTGATTTCTGGACACATGCCAGAGAGTTGGTGCATTTTGCCTGAGAAAGCTTTATTTTGCCAATCAAAATGCCAAGGTGGGATGTTGAAAGGCTAATAACCTTGGTGCAGGAAAGGCCCGAGCTGTGGGACACACGCACAAATGTGTACCTAGATCGGGTGAAGAAGGAGGTTGCCTGGGAGAAAAGTGGCACGGCGTATGAGGTGTGCAGAATGGGAAAAAGCCGATGCCAGGGGTCGTGCGGAATTAGGTAAGTGTCTTGGCCCTGTGTTGTTCTTTATGATGTTGCTAGTACTTAAATCTCTTCAGATTCATGTCCCTTTTGTGGGCAGGCTTAATTCTGTTGTGGTATGGACATGTTTCATGGTTTGTTAAGGCACTTTTTACCTCCCAACTACATGTTTTAATGGCTGTCCCAACCTTACCTCATGCCCACAGTAGTACTGTATACCCAGCATGTATGTGCAGTATTTTGGTGACGCACGTGACCCTGTTTTAAAAAATGGCCAAAGATATGTGTATACTTCACATATCCTAAAGTTTTTGGAAAACAAAGGCCTAGCATAAATGATCTTGTCCTTACTGGATAGATAGAAACATAGGATAGCCACAGCTGCCCTAATGTACCATTTGGCCCTTGTTTTGTTGTTTATTTGCCTTTTTTTTTTTTTTTTTTTTTAAAAACATGTTTTAGGGTATTGTGTGCAATTACTTTTTTTCTTGTTTGCTGCTTTCACAGTAAAAAAAAAAACGAAGACCCGCTAGAATAGTTGCCGCAACCAATTCTGGCGGGAGTGCAACGAAAGGGGCCGGAGTGATGAGGGCTCATCCTGAAAAAGGCCATACATATATTCCTCACAGCTTCAATTTCTGAGGCCGGTGATGGACTTGAGGCCGTAAGTTTTTTTTTTTTTTTTTAATTAAAAGTTAATTTAAACTGTTATATATGTGATTGCCCACTGTCAGAATATATATATATATTTTTTTTAAGTTTTTATGTGGAATTTTTTTTCATTTTTAATATAGGTTAGCTTTGTGAAATGTTTGCCTCACACTAATTACACTTTGAAACTATTATTGCACCTTTTCACAGGGGTTGAAATTAAATTCGGGTACAATGCATGCAGGAAAAGCATTGCACACGCATTGTATATGTACCCTTTTCAAAAAATGATGATGTGCATTGTGTGGTATGTGAAAATGTCAGCCTGCTGTAAGATAGTGCAATTTTATTGCTACACAGGCCCAATAGAAATGATTGCTTCTGTGTTAAATCAGAATGCATAGCCAGGAAAGTGCATACACATTTGGTGTGAGGCTGGGTTCACACCTGAGCGTTTTACAGCGCGTTCAAACGCGCTGTAAAACGCTCAACACATGAAAACCAATGCTTCCCTATGGGAATGGTTCTAACCTGGGCGTTTTACAGCGCGTACGATCGCGCTGTAAAACGCCCGACGCATAAATACCGTATTTATCGGCGTATAACACGCACTTTTTCCCCCTGAAAATAGGGGGCAAATCATGTATGCGTGTTATACGCCGATATTCATTGCGCTGTATGAGCCGGGAGAGAGGAGGGGCTGGAGTCCGTAACTAGGGGCGGGGCCCGGTGCAGTCACTGTACTCTTACACCGGGCCCCGCCGCTCACCAAAGTATTTATAAACGTGAATCCTTATCCTGTTATTAAGCTGCCCTCTCCCATGTTCCCATGTCCCCCCTGTATCCCCATAGCACTTACTTAAGCTTTAATAGCAGGCAGAGCGGACGGCAGCAGTAACGTCACTCACTGACGTTGAGCGCCTGCTCCGCCCCCTTTATGAATGAAGCAGGCGGAGCAGACGCGCGACGTCAGTGAGTGACGTTACTGGTGCCGTCCGCCCTGCCTGCTATGGAAGCGTGTGAATCGTAAGTGCTGTGGGGATACAGGGGAACATGGGAAAATGGGAGAGGGCAGCTTAATAACAGGATAAGGATTCACGTTTATAAATACTTCGGTGAGCGGCGGGGCCCGGTGTATTGGGGGACACTGTTATGAGGGGGATCTGTGGATGACATATAGCAGTGTCATCCACAGATCCCCCCCCATAATAGTTCCATCCACAGATCCCCCCACCCCATAGCAGTACAATTTGAAATTTAATTTTTTTTCCTGAAATTTCCCTTAAAATGAAGGGTGCGTGTTATACGCCAGTGCGTGTTATACGCCGATAAATACGGTAAGTTCTTGAGCTTCTTTGGGGCGTTTTGACGCGCGTTTGTGGCCATAGGACACTGCAGTCAATCACACAATTACTATTGCAAAAAACGTGCATAAAAACGCGCGACAAAAACGCGTGTTAAACGCGCATATCAAATACGCTCAGGTCTGAACCCAGCCTAAATGTCCTGCATGTTTGCTAGGAGATGATAGTGATGAGCAACGTTGGACCTCATTAAAATAGGCAACATCCCGTTGCAGATGAGTGTTTATCCCGCTGCGAGTCTACTATTGAGCTTCTGCGCGGACCTTCCAGCACTGCAAGGTCACATTCATTTTTATACATTTATGATGCTCTGTTAACCTTTTAAACTTTTGTAATTTCTAGTAGAACCCTGGCATAATAATGCTGCCAGTCTAATCCCATACATTCATGAACTGTTAAGGGGTAACTACCATAATAAATCTATAGAATGATATGTCACCACGGCAGTGCTGGTAGGTCATGGCGGAAGAAGAATTGTGGATTTGCTGCGTCAGGAACGCTCCTTTGCAAGGGAGCTAATCCATTTTGGAAAAAAATATCCCTCTTAAAATGGTTAGCGTAGAAACTCTGAGCTATTGAAATATTAAACTTTTTTAATGTAATGAGTATTGCAGTTTTATGTAACTATATGTTTAAAAACCAACACTTTCAGTTGATTGCGTAGCCGGCCTATTCTTCTAGCTTTTTCTTGTAGAACTTTGCAATGGACATTTATTGACATAATTGTGTTCTCCACCTGGTGAGTGGAACTATGTCAACAAAGGTTCTTTGTCAGCTTTTTCAGAAAAAAAAGTAAGATGACGATGTTGTCTGGCTCATCAAGTGTTTTTTTTTTAAATGTATCCCCTCACTTCACATTGTTGTAAGCAGTCTTTTGAAAGAATGCAATTATTGAACCCTATAGCCATGTTATAATGTTTAAAAGATGAAATCCAACCAAGATAGAAACCAAACACCAACTCCATCAGTGAAGAAGTCTTTATTTTTGTGTCTGGTGCAAACCTATAGTTTCTTAAAAACGCAACACAATCGCAGTCCAAACTATGTGATGTGCAGCACCTGAAACTACGAATACTGGAAGCCTGTGCTAGCATTTCTCCTGCGGTGTTGCTATCAGTGTGTGAAGAGTGGGAGAAGAGGGTTGCATTGACAATCCAACACAATGGGCAGCACATTGAACACATTTTATAAGTGGTCAGAAACTTGTAAATAACTCATGAAATAATAAAGTTACGTTAAAACCAAGCACACCATTGTTTTTCGTGTGAAATTTCCAATAAGTTTGATGTGTCACATGACCCTCTTCCTATTGAAAAAACAAAAGTTGGATTCAAAATGGCCGACTTCAAAATAGCCGCCATGGTCACCACCCATCTTGAAAAGTTTCCCCCCTCACATATACCAATGTGCCACAAACAGGAAGTTAATATCACCAACCATTCCCATTTTATTAAGGTGTATCCATATAAATGGCCCACCCTGTACATTGGACTTGAAATCAGCACTTGGTTAGCTCCACGATGTGTCAAGGCCCAGCAGGCTTTGTTTTTTTCGATTAGATATTTGCACAGTGTCCAAAACAACAGTCCTAAAATGGTTGGTTGATGCTTGGTGTACTTACTGTTTAATAAAGGTGTAACTTTACCATGAGGCTCCCGTTTGATATTAATGATGCCTCACCTTATATAATAGACCTACAGCACTATGTTTGACGAAAGGATTTTGTGTGCTTGTTTACTAAATTTGACCAATACATTAATATATAATTTTTTTTAATTTCATCTATATACAGTACTGTGGACAGCCTGGAAGAACCCGAGACGAAACTCCACTTGTTTTTTCGCCGGAGCCAAGTCCCGCACCCACACCAGCTGAAGAGCCCACTCAACTAGCCATGCCAACAACAGTCTTGACAGAAGGGAGTCCTCAGACATCCCCACAGCGTCTGCCCAGGACAAGGAGGAGCGCCCGCCAGTCTTCCTCTGGGCAAGTAATTTGGGAAATGATTGATGCCCGGGTTATTGAGTTCCTAGCCCAGAGGAGGAGTGAGGGCCAGGAGGAAGCCTTGCTGAGGGGTCTCGCACACTTATTGCGTGCTGTCCCCAGAGCAAGACACAATTTAAGTGTAGCCGGGGTGGTTATAGTTTTTGAACTTTTTTCTCAGGAAAATCCAGGCGATGTTCTATCGCAATTGAATAATTTAAGGGTGCAAAACATGCCCCAACAATCCCACCATGGCACCAGCTACCCCCCACAACCATCCCATGCCCAACCTACTTATGGCCCGAATCCTTTTCGCTGGCCCACAGTTCCAAATCCACCAGCAGGCCATCCATATTCTGTTGGCTCTTTGCCATCAGAGGCCCAACGACCTCAGGCACAACAGGCCATGTCCTTTGTAAACTCCGGCCCGTTCATTCGGGATTTGTTTGATTTGTAAATAAGTGTAGTGAACTGCAATAACTAATTATGTTCTTTATTAAGTTCAATTGTGTAATACAAGATTATTGTGTGTTTTTTTTTGTTGTGGGCTTTGTTTGCACTAAAATTGACGTTACCAAAAAATAATTTGTCTGAGTTTATTTGTCAACTATATGTATATTGGGTCTACCAAAAAATGCATAACAATAAACAGCCCTCGACACACCAATCAACTTTTTTGTTTGAGAAGAATAAATAAAGGTTATATAGTAAACACTAATGAGGGCCAATACAAAGATATGTTTGGACCTGGATCAATATAACATCATTTTTTTTAATTAAAAAATATATATATAATAAAAAAAATAAAAAAGGAAATCTATACTATAAATAACCGACAGGTCTTTACATTATCCACTTTCAACTTTGAATGGAATAATATGCTTGAAACAAACAATATGATGTTGTAAGGATCCATGTGGAAGCCAACATTTTCAATTTGGGATGTTCTTGCTTCTGAGACACATTATAAATGTCAAAATTTGTTTGACGTCATAAAGACACACACACCATAATTAAAGTATTAACAATTTATTTATAAACAGATCATCGTCGCAAAAATATTCGGTACTTGAGGTATTAGAAGGATTTTGGAACCATATACCAAAAAATTAAAAATATGTTTATCAAAGTGTACTTTCCTAAACATATTTATCCATTATATTTGCCTTTAAAAAAATTTGGGTCCCAAAATCCTCAGCCCGCAAGCCCACATCAAGGGTCCCTACACTCAACTACAACATAAATTCAATTAGCTATCTGACAAAATAGCGAGCGAGCGAGCACAGAAGAAATTAAACACTGCCACGAATAGCGTCCATCTGCCATTGCAAGGACCCCTCTGGGCTGAAAAAGTAGTCTGCATAGAGTTCACGAACTGCAATGACTGCAGTCCCTGGTCGTCTATGCAGGGTCCTATCCAATCCCAAAACTGTTGACGACAGAAATTCATCCATGTCAACAGAAGAGGAAGCCTCGTGAATCCTGGTGAAGTTGTGTAGAGCAACACAAGCTTGAATCACCAGGGTAGCATTCTCCGGATCCATCTGTATAGATGACAAAAACACCCTCCATTTGCTAGAGAGTATTCCGAAAGCGCACGCAACATACCGACGGGCAAAAGCGCTGGGATTAAAGCTCTTGCAATCAGTAGGAGGCGGCATGCATGAGTGCGCACGCAGGTGATGCGCACTCCTCCCTCCCAGCTGATGAAGTTTTGGCCCACTTGCACCTTGGCGGCTGTGATGTAGCCGCGGCTGTGATCCAGCGTCCCGACTCTGTTGTGTGAGTTGTGCGCCCCTTCCCTCCCTCGCAGCCTTCACCGGGATGGCAGTGAAGTAAAGCTGAAACCGTGTGTCGCCGCTCCCGATTCTGCTGCTCAGATAAGTGCCGATCATTCCGTCTGTGTTTCTGTTGTTGGCGGCTGTTGGTCCCGTTCCTTACCGGATGAGAAGAGCCGGAGGCCTGGTTACTGTGGATGTGGAGAGGTGGTGACGGCAGGGTATTGGACTGATAAGAATCAGGTCTTTACCGGCGCGTAGGAGTCGCCTGCCCCCGCGCACCACTCTCTTCACTATGTGCGGTCTGAGAGGAGGTGAAACATGCAGGAGCTGGACATAAGGGCTAAGGGATCCCAGGGAAAAACTTGGCCGCAGTGGTGGGAAACTCTGTCACAGGAGAGTAATCTGATTGACACCACACATTTAACACAGAAGTCTTCTGGAGAAGAGGGGAGTCGGGGGGGATATAGAGGAGGAGAAGTTGGGAAGCAAGTCAGACGACATAGCCCTATCAGCTCTATCTCTGATCCTAAATAGTTAAAACATATGTGGGGCCAAGGACTATGGCCGGGAACAGAGAGCTGTAGGAATAGAACCTTTCCCTTGAATCCCTCTCCCCCCCCTATGTAATGGATGGAGGTCCCTGTGAAGGGTCATACCACCACAGATGATATTGGATGGTTGGAAACCCTATTGTTGGGCCCCTTGGAGCCAACGTACTGCGGGCAGCAGAAATAGTAGTACCAGAAGTTCAACAGAAGTTTAACAGAACGGTTGCATTACTAACTTTTGATGTGATAATCTACTAACTGTTGATGTGCTATCACCTGTTAACAGGACTATTGAAAGACTCCATTGCATTAATTGCCAAGTTAACTGAGTTGGTACTTATTTACTAACTGGAAGCGGTAATAACAGATGACTAACACTACAATTTTATTTCCAACTTTAAGGAAGTTAACTCATTAATTGCTGTTGTGTTACTGCTTGCTAACGGAACTATTGAAGGACTTTTATCACAGTAATAGTAAAATAATCTGTTACAGAGGTATTTTACTAATTGATGTGAGAGAATACTGGATAACGGTGGCACCTGGCGACCAACAGAAAGGCTCTACCATACTAATTGCAAACTAACGGAATTGACTAATTGCTGTATGTTATTATCTGCTAACGGCATTATTTGAAAAGAAGATTAAAAGCCCTTAACTGGGTTAACAGCAAACTAACCGGGACTAAGGAGACTGGCTTAACCGCATAATATCAATTTTTTGTTTTTGGGGGGTGGACGCCAGTCCGGGTATACTGTGGGATGCGGGCGGCTGTTGGGCCCCTTTGTGGTCGGCTGCCCATATATTGAATTATTTGGCGAGTAATAGGTCAGTAAGTACAAAATATAGTGGCTGGTGGGCTGCCTGCCACATACGGGGTCGGCAGAGGGTCCGCATAACCTGTAATAAGTTACCGAATTATTACCACAACGATTTTGATGCTAATTGATTGAACCAATTTATGTTGCTTTCAAGGAGCCCTATAATAGAAATATTTGGATAATAGCTAGATAGGGAGCAGGAAAAAAGGGGAGGGGTCAGCAGGAGTTGAATGTCTCAATCTCCCTTATGTTTAAAAAAGTGGAAAGGACTAGACAACAGCTCCTGACAAACACACAAAGAATGATTAACCCTCCTAGGAAAAGGAATGAGGATACCTCCCAGTACCAAGAGGGTGAATCCCTTGGGTCGCTGGAAGGTACTACTCAGAATATGGCTGTGGAGGAATTCCGGACTAGAGAGGGGAGTACCAAACAACAGAAAATGGTAGAAGGAAACAACCCCCAACAAGGGGAACAAGTGCCTAGTCTGCAGGATATATTCCAGGAGATTAAAAACTGTAGTTTGGCAATAAAGGACCTCTCCCTCCAGACCGGAAACATTAAGGAAGCAGTTGGGCTTCTTAGAGTAGATCTACAAAAGTATAAAGTATAAATCAGAAGCAGAGAAGAGAATATCAGATTCAGAAGATCTCCTACAGAACACGGTTAAAGAGAAAAACATACTAAAGGAGGAAAATAGAGCCCTAAAAGATAAGGTACTAGAATTAGATAATAACTCCAGGAGGGCAAATTTGAGATGTCTGGGGATCCCGGAGGGGGTGGAGGGACGGGACTTTTGTGGGTTTATACAAAAGTGGTTGATTAATCAACTGGGACAGGAAATTTCAGACTATAAGAATTTTGTTAAAAGGGCCTACAGGGTCCCGGCGAAACCACCTTTCCCGGGAACAAGACCGAGACAGATAATGGTTAGCTTATTGTCAGTAAAAGATAAGGAGGTGATTATGAGTAGGTCTAGGAAGAGGGGCAGGTTGGATTATTTGGGCACAGATGTGATGTTTCCAGATTATGCAAGAGAAACCGTGAAAGAAAGTAAATTTATTGATGTAAAAAAAACATTGCGCCTGAATAATGTGAAATACTCAATGTTGTTTCCAGCTAAATTACGGATGGAATGGGACAATAGAACTTGGTTCTTTGATTCGGCGGAGTCGGTAAGCGAGTGGATTAAGGAAAAACTAAAGATCTGAGGTCTAGCGGGTTGGGGCCGCGCTGGGAGGGGGTTATGCCAGGTTAGAGAAGCAGGGCGTAGGTTTCCTGGATCATTAGGAGGTATGGGTAATGTTTGTTGGATGCTGTTTTGTTTTTTGTTTTTTTGCCTCCCTCTTCTCCCCCCCCCCCCCCCCGCCTGTGTCCTCCCCCCTTCTGTCCTGGGGCTCCTGATCTTTTCACAACATTGGGGGTTCTGTGATATATCCTGATGATGGATAGGATTAAGAAAAAAAAACATGAAAATTATCTCATGGAATATTAGGGGGTTGAGTAGGGGTTTAAAGAGAGTCGCGGTCTTTGATGCAATACATAGGTCTCTTCCCGCTATAGTTTGTTTACAGGAAACACACCTGACGAAAGAGACGATGGATGGGATAGATAGACCATGGATGCAAAATTCTTTCCATTCAGTATATTCAGCATATGCGAGAGGAGTAAGTATATTAATACATCGGGACATAGATATAAAAATAGTGAAAGTAACTACAGATAGGGAGGGTTGCTATGTCCTATTGGATTGTATACTGGAAGGTAGAGCGTGGTTAATAGCAAGTGTATATATACCGCCACCCTTTAAAATCGACGTCCTATAAAAAATTTATGATATTGCACTTAAGGCAGGAGATAAATCACTGTTGGTGGTTGGGGATTTCAATAATGTTATGGATGCAAGATTAGATAGATGTAAATTGGGGAATATTCAGGGGCCCCGCCCAAGATGGGCAACGGGGAGTTTCGGATCACAAACCAATTAATATAAATATAAAAACACAAAAAATAAAAAAAAAGAGGGATGAATATAAATATAGGATGGATAAATATGATGGATATACACAGTAAGATCTTGCGAGAGATAATAGAATTCCTTGAGATGAATGATGGATCAACGACAGTTAATATGATATGGGAGGCGGCTAAGGCCTTTATTAGAGGGATAATTACAAAATACACAGCAATATATAAGAAAGGAATAAGAGAGAAAATAACAAAGATGGAAAGCGAGGTAGAAAAAAATGAAAAAAATTATATTGCAAACCCTACGGAACAAAATTATACTGTTTGGACAGAGAAGGCCTCGGAATTAAAGGATGAACTGCTTTTATTGGCAGAACAACAAAAAGAAAATCACGTAAGGGATAACTATATATATGCACATACTCCTGGGAAAAAACTAGCAGCTTTGGCAGCGACCCAAACAAAAAAGAATAAGTATATCCACTGTATAGTGGATGAAATGGGACATAAAAATATGGAACAAACAGCCAAGATAGAACTACTCCAAAAATGTTTTGCTTATATATATATAGTAGTAAGATAAATAAAAACTCTGAGCAAATACAACTGTTTTTGGATGAAACCACTATCTTGAGGTTAACAATAGATCAATGTAACTCCCTGGAAGCTCCATTAAACCCTTCAGAAGTGAATGAGATGTTAAAAAGGATAACAAGGAACAGGGCCCCGGTAATAGATGGCATCCTATTTGAGGTGTATGCTCAATATAAAGAAATACTAATTCAAAAATTGCTTAGAACCTTGGAGTCAGCGAAGCAGGTGGGGAAATTGCCAGATTCTATGCGAGAAGCCTTGATTACACTCATCTTAAAGCCAGGTAAGGACCCAGTTTTGATGGATTCATATCGTCCTATTTCATTGATCACCACCGATAATAAAATATTAGCCAAGATTTTGGCAAATAGACTTAGGATCGTGATTTAGACGCTGGTTCATGAGGACCAATCGGGATTCATGTTAGGGAAAACTACTACAGAGAATATCATGAGATACTTTGTGAATACCCAGTTTGAACCTACAAATTGCGGAGAACAGTTGATTTTAACTATAGATGCCTCAAAGGCTTTTGACACGATAGAATGGCCTTTTTTGTTTAACACAATGAAGAAAATGGGATTTGGTGATCACTTCGTTACATGGGTAAAGCTATTGTACACGGAAATTTCCGCGCGGGTTATGGTAAATGGAGAACATTCGGGCAGCATACCAATTGGCAGAGGGGTTAGACAGGGATGTCCCCTCTCCCCCCTGCTATTTTCTATAGCTGTTGGGATTCGGGAATTGTGGGATTTAGATATGGAACCCATGAGGAAAAAAATCGCCCTATACGCGGATGACATCATGTTATTTGTGGGTTCACACGGATCACTTAATAGGATCTCTCAAGTATTTGAGCAATTTGGCAAACATGCGGGACTCAGTATAAACTGGTCCAAATCGGCGTGTATCCCGATTGACCCTCTGAACAATTTTAGACCGGGATTGTTGGAAATTAAGAAGATTAATGAACCCGTCAAATACTTGGGAATTCAGATTACCCCAGACCCCAATGATTATGTTAGATTAAATGTGACTCCGAAAATCCAGGAAATTAAGAAGAAGATAGAGGTATGGAAAAGACTGTATATTTCAATGGCAGGACGCATTTCACTGGTTAAGATGTGCGTATTACCCGCCTTGAACTATATATACCCTGTGGAATACACCAGTGATAATCCCTAAAAGATACTTTAAAATAATAGCCAGCTTACTAACTGATTTAATATGGCGAGGAAAAAAACCGAGGATAAAGGCACAGATACTGAGCATTCAGGAGAAGGAGGGCGGATTATCCATACCAGATTTGGAGCTTTATTTTAGCTCAGGGATTTTAAAAAATATGATAACATGGAGTACTACGCACAGTTACAATAATATAATAGCAGGGATAAATAAAAGACTGAAGAAATGTAACATTTTTCAAGTTATGGAAACAGGTATTTTGGTCCAACAGGGAGGTAAATATAGACCTTTGATTCTGTTGATGGCCAAGAGCTGGAAGACGGTAAAAGAATTATGGTCCCAAACTGGGGTCTATGTACACACCATTCTATGGGACAATACTTGCCTCACAGAATTAAAGTTAATTGAACAGAAGATCTGGTGGAAAAATGGTATATACAAATTAGGTCAGGTATGGGAGGAGGGGGATATAATACCTTATGAAGTGTTAAAAAGGAAATACCACTTGAAAAATATAGGGTCGAGTTCTACTATTTACAACTAAAACAGGCACTGTATAAGATGATAGGGAAAGGCACACAAATAACTACTTTGCGACAGCCTTTGGATAATATTACCAAGTTAATACCTGGCAAAAAGTTGATTTCAAGAATATACCAATGGCTGACGCATAAATGGCAGGGCATTCTGGAACCTTTGCGGGAAGATTTTTGGGATGCAGCTATACAGGCAAAGACCAGGGTTTCAAGGAATTATTCTTATAGGATCACCCAATTTAATATACTTGTATCGTCTTTACTATTCTCCCAAGAAGTTAATGAAATACTACAGAAATAAAGTTTTTACCTATTCAAAAATGTGGAGAGATAGGAGTGGATGATATAAGGAGATTTTTTGTGAAACTCACCTGTAAAATCTTTTTCTCGACTTTTCCATTGGGGGACACAGACCATGGGTATAGCTTAGAGGTATTAGTAGGAGGGACACTATGCAAATACAAAAGAGCTCCTCCTCCTCGGGCTATACCCCCCGACTCCACCAGCAGAAACTCAGGCATTGCAAAAGCAGTAGGAGAAGGAGAAGCAAAAATAATGGAAGCCATCGGACCAAAGCCCATGAGGTCAAACCACAAACAGAAACTGAAAATCCCTCCTGCAACAGGCAGCATGGGTGGGAGCTGTGTCCCCCAATGGAAAAGTCGAGAAAAAGATTTTACAGGTGAGTTTCACAAAAAATCTCCTTTTCTCTGACTTTTTTCCATTGGGGACACAGACCATGGGACGTCCTAAAGCAGTCCATGGGGTGGGAGAATATCAGCACCGCCAGGAGGAAACGTCCAACGGTCAAACAGGAACCACAGCCTGTAAAACCCTGCGGCCAACAACAGCATCAGCGGAAGCCAGGGAATGCAACTGATAAAACTTCGTAAAAGTATGTAAGGACGACCAGGTGGCCGCCTTACACAGCTGAGACGCAGAGGCACGATTGCGCCTTGCCCAGGAAGCCCCCACCGCCCTAGTGGATTGAGCGGTAATCC
>NC_053389.1:535432626-535480126 GCF_905171765.1 Bufo bufo
AATGGGGTCAATTGTGGGGTAGTTATACTGCCCTGGCATTTTCCAGGGGCCCTAATGTGTGGTAAGTAGGTAAATGACCTGTGAAATCCTAAAGGTGCTCTTTGGAATATGGGCCCCTTTGCCCACCTAGGCTGCAAAAAAGTGTCACACATGTGGTATCGCCGTATTCAGGAGAAGTTGGGGAATGTGTTTTGGGGTGTCATTTTACATATACCCTTGCTGGGTGAGAGAAATATCTTGGCAAAAGACAACTTTTCCCATTTTTTTATACAAAGTTGGCATTTGACCAAGATATTTCTCTCACCCAGCATGGGTATATGTAAAATGACACCCCAAAACACATTCCCCAACTTCTCCTGAGTACGGCGATACCAGATGTGTGACACTTTTTTGCAGCCTAGATGCGCAAAGGTGCCCAAATTCCTTTTAGGAGGGCATTTTTAGACATTTGGATACCAGACTTCTTCTCACGCTTTGGGGCCCCTAGAATGCCAGGGCAGTATAAATACCCCACATGTGACCCCATTTTGGAAAGAAGACACCCCAAGGTATTCAATGAGGGGCATGGCGAGTTCATTGAAATTTTTTTTTTTTGGCACAAGTTAGCGGAAATTGATATTTTTAATTTTTTTCTCACAAAGTCTCCCGTTCCGCTAACTTGGGACAAAAATTTCAATCTTTCATGGACTCAATATGCCCCTCACGGAATACCTGGGGGTGTCTTCTTTCCGAAATGGGGTCACATGTGGGGTATTTATACTGCCCTGGCATTCTAGGGGCCCTAAAGCGTGAGAAGAAGTCTGGAATATAAATGTCTAAAAAATTTTACGCATTTGGATTCCGTGAGGGGTATGGTGAGTTCATGTGAGATTTTATTTTTTGACACAAGTTAGTGGAATATGAGACTTTGTAAGAAAAAAAAAAATAATTCCGCTAACTTGGGCCAAAAAAATGTCTGAATGGAGCCTTACAGAGGGGTGATCAATGACAGGGGGGTGATCAATGACAGGGGGGTGATCAATGACAGGGGGGTGATCAGGGAGTCTATATGGGGTGATAACCACAGTCATTGATCACGCCCGTGTAAGGCTTCATTCAGACGTCCGTATGCGTTTTGCGGATCCGATCCATCTATCAGTGCATCCGTAAAAATCATGCGGACATCTGAATGGAGCTTTACAGGGGGGTAATCAATGACAGGGGGGTGATCAGGGAGTCTATATGGGGTGATAACCACAGTCATTGATCATGCCCCTGTAAGGCTTCATTCAGACGTCCGGATGCGTTTTGCGGATCCGATCCATCTATCAGTGCATCCGTAAAAATCATGCGGACATCTGAATGGAGCTTTACAGGGGGGTAATCAATGACAGGGGGGTGATCAGGGAGTCTATATGGGGTGATTACCACAGTCATTGATCACGCCCCTGTAAGGCTTCATTCAGACGTCCGGATGCGTTTTGCGGATCCGATCCATCTATCAGTGGATCCGTAAAAATCATGCGGACGTCTGAATGGAGCTTTACAGGGGGGTAATCAATGACAGGGGGGTGATCAGGGAGTCTATATGGGGTGATCACCACAGTCATTGATCACGCCCCTGTAAGGCTTCATTCAGACGTCCGGATGCGTTTTGCGGATCCGATCCATCTATCAGTGGATCCGTAAAAATCATGCGGACGTCTGAATGGAGCTTTACAGGGGGGTAATCAATGACAGGGGGGTAATCAATGACAGGGGGGTGATCAGGGAGTCTATATGGGGTGATCACCACAGTCATTGATCACGCCCCTGTAAGGCTTCATTCAGACGTCCAGATGCGTTTTGCGGATCCGATCCATCTATCAGTGCATCCGTAAAAATCATGCGGACATCTGAATGGAGCTTTACAGGGGGGTGATCAATGACAGGGGTGTAATCAATGACAGGGGGGTGATCAGGGAGTCTATATGGGGTGATCACCACAGTCATTGATCATGCCCCTGTAAGGCTTCATTCAGACGTCCGGATGCGTTTTGCGGATCCGATCCATCTATCAGTGCATCCGTAAAAATCATGCGGACATCTGAATGGAGCTTTACAGGGGGGTGATCAGGGAGTCTATATAGGGTGATCACCACAGTCATTGATCATGCCCCTGTAAGGCTTCATTCAGACGTCCGGATGCGTTTTGCGGATCCGATCCATCTATCAGTGCATCCGTAAAAATCATGCGGACATCTGAATGGAGCTTTACAGGGGGGTGATCAATGACAGGGGTGTAATCAATGACAGGGGGGTGATCAGGGAGTCTATATGGGGTGATCACCACAGTCATTGATCACGCCCCTGTAAGGCTTCATTCAGACGTCCGGATGCGTTTTGCGGATCCGATCCATCTATCAGTGGATCCGTAAAAATCATGCGGACGTCTGAATGGAGCTTTACAGGGGGTTGATCAATGACAGGGGGGTAATCAATGACAGGGGGGTGATCAGGGAGTCTATATGGGGTGATCAGGGGCTAATAAGGGGTTAATAAGTGACGGGGGGGGGGGTGTAGTGTAGTGTAGTGGTGCTTGGTGCTACTTTACTGAGCTACCTGTGTCCTCTGGTGGTCGATCCAAACAAAGGGGACCACCAGAGGACCAGGTAGCAGGTATATTAGACGCTGTTATCAAAACAGCGTCTAATATACCTGTTAGGGGTTAAAAAAAAACAAATCTCCAGCCTGCCAGCGAACGATCGCCGCTGGCAGGCTGGAGATCAACTCTCTTACCTTCAGTTCCTGTGAGCGCGCGCGCCTATGTGCGCGCGTTCACAGGAAATCTCGCGTCTCGCGAGAGGACGCGCCGGCGCGTCCAGGAGGAATGAATCAACCACCTCCAGGACGCGTCTGTGCGTACAGTGGTCCGGAGGTGGTTAAATATGCTCTCCTCCTTTACCGAGTTGATTCCCTTTATGTATTTAAAAGTTTCTATCATATCCCCTCTGTCTCTTCTTTCTTCCAAGCTATACATGTTAAGGTCCTTTAACCTTTCCTGGTAAGTTTTATCCTGCAATCCATGTACTAGTTTAGTAGCTCTTCTCTGAACTCTCTCTAGAGTATCTATATCCTTCTGGAGATATGGCCTCCAGTACTGCACACAATACTCCAAGTGAGGTCTCACCAGTGTTCTGTACAGCGGCATAAGCACTTCACTCTTTCTACTGCTTATACCTCTCCCTATACATCCAAGCATTCTGCTGGCATTTCGTGCTGCCCTATTACATTGTCTTCCCACCTTTAAGTCTTCTGAAATAATTACTCCTAAATCCCTTTCCTCAGATACTGAGGTCAGGACTGTGTCAAATATTCTATATTCTGCCCTTGGGTTTTTACGCCCCAGGTGCATTATCTTGCACTTATCCACATTAAATTTCAGTTGCCAGAGTTCTGACCATTCTTCTAGTTTTCCTAAATCCTTTTCCATTTGGCGTTTCCCTCCAGGAACATCAACCCTGTTACATATCTTTGTGTAATCAGCAAAAAGACACACCTTCCCATCGAGGCCTTTTGCAATATCACTTATGAAGATATTAAACAAAATTGGTCCCAGTACAGATCCCTGTGGAACCCCACTGGTAACATGACCTTGTTTTGAATGTTCTCCATTGACTACAACCCTCTGTTGTCTGTCACTCAGCCACTGCCGAATCCACTCAACAATATGGGAGTCCATGCTCAATGACTGCAGTTTATAGATAAGTCTTCTATGTGGGACAGTGTCAAAAGCCTTACTAAAATCTAGATATGCGATGTCTACTGCACCTCCACCGTCTATTATTTTAGTCACCCAGTCAAAAAAATCTATAAGATTTGTTTGACATGATCTCCCTGAAGTAAACCCATGTTGTTTTTCATCTTGCAATCCATGGGATTTTAGATGTTCCACAATCCTATCCTTTAATAGGGTTTCCATTAATTTGCCTACTATTGATGTCAGACTCACTGGTCTATAGTTGCTCGATTCCTCCCTACTACCTTTCTTGTGAATGGGCACGACATTTGCCAATTTCCAATCTTCCGGGACGACTCCTGTTACTAATGATTGGTTAAATAAATCTGTTAGCGGTTTTGCCAGCTCACCACTAAGCTCTTTTAATAATTTTGGGTGTATCTCATCAGGCCCCTGTGACTTATTTGTCTTCACCTTAGACAGCAAACTTAGAACATCTTCCTCTGTAAAGATACATGCATCAAATGATTTATTAGTCATCCTTTCTAGTGGAGGTCCTTCTCCTTTTTCTTTTGTAAAAACTGAACAGAAGTATTCATTAAGGCAGTCGGCTAGCCCTTTATTCTCTTCTACATACCTTCCGTCCTTTGTTTTTAATTTAGTTATTCCTTGTTTTAATTTCCTTTTTTCATTTATTTATCTGAAGAATGTCTTATCCCCTTTTTTCATAGACTGAGCTAGTTTTTCTTCTGCCTGCGCTTTAGAAGTTCTTATAACTTGCTTGGCCTCTCTCTGCCTAATCTTGTAGATTTCCTTATCTTCATTGCTCTGGTTTTTTTTATAATTACAAAATGCTAGCTTTTTATTTTTAATGATTTGGGCCACTTCTGCTGAGTACCACAGTGGTCTCTTCCTTTTTTTGCTTTTACTGACAAGTCTAATGCAATTTTCTGTTGCCTTCAATAATGCACCTTTTAAGTAGTCCCATTTCTCCTGGACTCCATGTAATCCGTTCCAGTCTGATAAGGACTCATTTATGACTAATTTCATTTTTGAAAAGTCTGTTTTTCTAAAATCTAAAACTTTTGTTTTTGTGTGGTGGGACTCTTTCACAGTTCTTATATTAAACCACACTGACTGGTGATCACTAGATCCCAAGGTTTCGCCTACAATGACATCATATACCGAATCCCCATTTGTGAATACCAAATCCAAAATGGCCTCCCTCCGGGTTGGCTCCTCAACCACTTGTTGTAGAGATAACCCCAGTAGGGAATTTAGAATATCTGTACTCCTGGTAGAACTTGCTATTTTGGTTTTCCAGTTTATATCTGGAAGATTGGAATCTCCCATAATGATAACTTCTCCTTTCATTGTCATTTTAGCTATTTCTTCAACTAGTAGATCATCTAGTTCTTTAACTTGACCAGGTGGTCTATATATCACACCTACACGAGTTACTGCATGGTTAGCAAACTGCAACGTAACCCAAACTGACTCTATGTTGGCCTCACCAACTTGTATTAGGTTAGATTTAATGCTATCTTTCACATACAGGGCCACTCCTCCTCCTTTCTTGCCTTCTCTGTCTCTTCTGTATAAAGAGTACCCTGGTATGGTTATGTCCCAGTCATTTCTTTCATTAAACCATGTCTCCGTAACAGCCACTAAATCTACATTCTCAGATGCCATTATTGACCCAAGTTCATTGATTTTTTTTACCTAAACTGCGAGCATTTGTAGACAGGACTCTGAGCTTATCATTTCTTAACCTCTGTGCTTCTGACCTGTTCTGGCATTGTTTTGGGGGGCAATTGGACTCTTTTATTTTCACTCTTTTGCCCCCCCCCTTCCTAGTTTAAATACTCTTCCGCAAATTCTTGGAGTTGTTCACTAAGTACATTTGTTCCTTTGAGAGAAAGATGCAAACCATCTTTTTTGTACAGTTCCTTTCTATTCCAAGTAGAGCTATCATGAGAAACAAAGCCAAATCCTTGCTCTTGACACCATTTACCAAGCCATATGTTGAACTCCTTTATGCGCCTCTGCCTATCCTTCCGAACATTATGCACAGGCAGAACTTCAGAAAATGAAATGGTGGATGCAAAATCCTGTACGTCATTACCAAGTGTGATAAAAGATTTTTTCACCTCTGACACTTCATTGCAAGCCAGGTCATTTGTCCCTAGATGGACAAGAACATCCACGTCCCCTTCCTGCTTTGCTTGCTTAACAATATTAATAATATGTCTTCTATCTCTTCTAGCAGTAGCCCCAGGGAGACATCTCACAAAACCATTTTCTTTAAGCTCCACACTTCTTATGATTGAATCACCCAGCAACAGCTGCTTCCTTTGAGACTTCACTTTATCTTTTTTGTTGCATACATTAGACATAGGAGTCGATGGTTTCTCACCCTCTGTGCTTGAGTCCATATCCATGTTGTCCTTACATTCTGAGAGTGCTGCAAATGAATTATGGAAAACCACCGACTGTGGGACATGTCTTCTATCCACCACTCTAAGTCTTCCAGAACCTACATTAACCCATCTGCCATATCTGGGGGTCCTCTGTGGCAGTGGCATTGCAGCAGTCCTAGCTGGAGTTTGTTTAACAGATAATTTAAATATTTCAGATTTCAAAAATTCAATTTCCTGCTGCAGTAAGGAGAACGGTCTACAGATCTGACAGCATCCGAATCTCCAAAGAGTGGAACATGAAATAAATGCACAATTCCTGCACTGAACCAAGTCTGCCATTTTAAAGAGGAGAAAAAATTAAAAAAAAATTGTAAATTTAAATCAAACAAATGTTACCTTTTTTTTTTGTATTGTTTACACCTTCCAGCCTACCTCCTGACTA
Organism: Bufo bufo; assembly: GCF_905171765.1. NCBI lineage: Eukaryota > Metazoa > Chordata > Amphibia > Anura > Bufonidae > Bufo > Bufo bufo. The sequence continues at coordinate 535,439,186 of NC_053389.1, forward strand.
TCTCCTGCAATATCTCTTAACTGTACTTAATGTAGTACTTGCAGCTAATGAATTAGGCCAGCTAATGAGTCTGTCTCTATATATACACACACACTGCTTCCCAAACTCCTCCCCCAGCAACAAATGTAACACCTTAGTGAGCTAGGCTCATTAGCAAATGCACAAATTCCTTACCTCTTTTCAAGCAATGGTCAGAAAAAACAACACAGATGAGCCAGATGCAGACTCTAAGCCAATCTCTTGCAGTATTGCGGGATGTAAAGCAACTGCCGTTTCAAAACAGCACTGCATAGTTAAAGGGGTTCTTTGGTAAGAAAATGAAAATGCTTAAATATTACTTTATTATAAATATATTTCCAAATAACTTTGATTAGTTATAATGGGTCGTTTTGTCTGGGGAGCAATCATTAGGAGACATACAATGGTCGCCGTCCTATTAGTACACACAAAACCTGTCCTAATCACAGAGCAGCACAAGTTATTCACAACACTGAGCTAAAGCGCTGTCTCATCCTCCTCTCTGCTCTACTTGTCAGGGATTATGATCCTGAATACAGATGATAAGATCTTCAGCTGAATCTCTGTAGGAATGGAGTTTATGAGGAGACATGAAGTACAGAGAGGATGGACAGGACAGACTATGGTAATGTGGGGCTGTGGCAATGGAGACTGCATACAAGTGCTGCTACTCATTATTCATACTTTCTCCCTCCTCTCTGTATTTCATGTCTCCTCATTCCTACAGAGATACAGCTGAAGATCATATTAAACTGTATTCAGGATCATAATCCTGACAAGTAGGGATGAGCAAAGCGAGCTTCGGATCCTAGATCCGAAGTCACTTCACTCAAAACTTTGTTTTAGTGCTGTACGGAGATCCGTCTCCATACATCATTAAAATGTATGGGCGTTTGATTATTAAACTTGAAAAACATTTTAAAACAGGTATCTGAAGTTGGCTTCGGTACCGACTAGTACCTCGGTACCGAAGCTGACTTAAGAACCAGATTTTAAAATGGTTTTAAAGTTGAAATATCAAATCCCGAAGTTATTTACTGAAGTCCCACGAGACTTTCAGGATAACAGGCTGAACTGGACGGACAGATGTCTTTTTTCAGCTTTATAAACTATGTTACTATAAGACTTCGGTGATAACGAATTTGCCTCACGATAGCCCATACATTTTAATGCTAAACGGAAACGAATCTCTGTACAGAATTAAAATGAAGGGGGTCATTTATCAAACTGGTGTAAAGTAGAACTGGCTTAGTTGCCTATAACAAACAATCAGATTCCACCTTCGAAGCTCACTTCGCTCAACCCTACTGACAAGCAAAGCAGAGAGGAGGATAAGGCAGCTCTTTAGCTCAGTGTTGTGAAGTAACTTGTCCTGCTGTGTGATTAGGACAGGTTTTGTGTGTACTAAAAGAATGGTGACCATTTTATTGCCCCTGATGATTGCTCCCCAGACAAAACAAACCATAAAAAAAAAAAATCTAAGGTATTTGGGAATATATGTATAATAAAGTAATATTTAAGTATTTTCAGTAATTTTATTTTCATAATTCCCAGAGAACCCCTTTAAGAGCCTACTCCTGCTACATAAATCAATGTTCAGCAATAAGTAAATGGTTAAACTAATAAATAAGGAAAAAATATTAGCAGATAAATCTAAGTAATAATTAATCTTGAGATAAAAATTATTGTCGATTCTCTTATAAACGCACAGATAAAAAAAAAATGCTTTTACTGTGACTTGCCAAGGTTTTGTAATGCACTTTCAGTAATGCGGCTTAGAGAGGTGAGGTATACTGAAACTGTGTGCTTCGCCTTTTCAAGCCATGCAACCATAAACCATGGTACTTTGCGGTAAAAGAACATGCACTTTTTGCCAGTCAACACGTACCTATTTGTGTGAGAAGCCTCACATTACAAGTTATGTAACCTTAAAGAGGACTTTTAATCGGTCCAAACATTGTAAGATAACTATCAGGCTGTGTAAAGGGGCGCCCCGGGATCTCACTGCACTTACTATTATTCCGTGGCGCCGCTCCGTTCTCCCGCTATGTCCCCCGGTATTTTCGCTGATTTGGTTATACTGGGAGGTGTCTGCCCTGTTTCTTCCTGGGCATTCCTTCCCCCAGGCTGTAGCGCTGTCCTATCGCAGCGCAGAGCTCACAGCAGGAGAGGAAAAAACCTCCCAGGTTGTGAGCTCTGCACTGCGATTGGACAGCGCTACAGCCTGGGGGAAGGGACCCCCAGGTAGAAACAAGGCAGACTCCTCCCAGTATAACCAAATCAGCGAAAATACCGGGGGACATAGAGGGAGAACGGAGCGGCGCCCCGCAATAATAGTAAGTGCAGTGAGATCCCGGGGCGCCGCTCTACACAGCCTGATAGTTATCTTACAATGTTTGGACCGATGAAAGGTCCTCTTTAATGATTTACACTTTTAATCACAAAAGGGTCAACGTGTTACTGAAAAGATTACAGATAGTTGTTACCCACACTGTTTTCATATAGGTGTTAACTGTTTTGTCTGTGGCCCTGCAGCCTATTGTTCCACAATGCCTGATAAGCAAGACGGCAGAAGAAGACTGACAGCAAGAGGGGGTTGCATAAGGCCATTGGAGTTGATGCAAGGTAACATGGTGGAACGTCTAAAACATAAAAGTTTGCATTCGTTTTAAAACAATGGTAATCTACATTTTTAGAGTGAGGCTACTTTCACACTAGCGTTCGGAGCGGATCCGTCTGATGTTTCATCAGACGGATCCGCTCCGATAATGCAGACGTTTGCATCCGTTCAGAACGGATCCGTCTGCATTATTACTTAGAAAATTTTCTAAGTCTGAAAGTAGCCTGAGCGGATCCGTTCAGACTTTACATTGAAAGTCAATGGGGAACGGATCCGCTTGAAGATTGAGCCATATAGTGTCATCTTCAAGCGGATCTGTCCCCATTGACTTCCATTGTAAGTGTGGACGGATCCGCTCGCCTCCGCACGGCCAGGCGGACACCCGAACGCTGCAAGCAGCGTTCAGGTGTCCGCTCACTGAGCGGAGCGGAGGCTGAGCGCTGGCAGGCGGATGCATTCTCAGTGGATCCGCCTCCACTGAGAATGCATTAGGGCCAGACGGATGCGTTCGGGGCCGCTCGTGAGCCCCTTCAAACGGAGCGCACGAGCGGACACCCGAACGCTAGTGTGAAAGTAGCCTGAGCTGTACTTATTACTCTAGAAAGAATAAAGTATGTTGATATATGTTTACATATACATTAATATTAAATATAAATATTTTTGTTTTATTCACCCCAGCAGAGCTCACTGATAACTGGCTCTAGTGTTCTCAATTTATTTCAGAAATTCGAATGATGTCATAAAATGGCGAACACTTGCCAAAATTTCATGAAGAGTGGAGATTGCTCTATTGGCAGCGGCCATGCTTCATATGGTCTATATACTCATGCCTACTAGTGGTCTACAGGGAGTACAGAATTATTAGGCAAGTTGTATTTTTGAGGATTAATTTTATTATTGAACAACAACCATGTTCTCAATGAACCCAAAAAACTCATTAATATCAAAGCTGAATATTTTTGGAAGTATTTTTTAGTTTGTTTTTAGTTTTAGCTATTTTAGGGGGATATCTGTGTGTGCAGGTGACCATTACTGTGCATAATTATTAGGCAACTTAACAAAAAACAAATATATACCCATTTCAATTATTTATTTTTACCAGTGAAACCAATATAACATCTCAACATTCACAAATATACATTTCTGACATTCAAAAACAAAACAAAAACAAATCAGTGACCAATATAGCCACCTTTCTTTGCAAGGACACTCAAAAGCCTGCCATCCATGGATTCTGTCAGTGTTTTGATCTGTTCACCATCAACATTGCGTGCAGCAGCAACCACAGCCTCCCAGACACTGTTCAGAGAGGTGTACTGTTTTCCCTCCTTGTAAATTTCACATTTGATGATGGACCACAGGTTCTCAATGGGGTTCAGATCAGGTGAACAAGGAGGCCATGTCATTAGATTTTCTTCTTTTATACCCTTTCTTGCCAGCCACGCTGTGGAGTACTTGGACGCGTGTGATGGAGCATTGTCCTGCATGAAAATCATGTTTTTCTTGAAGGATGCAGACTTCTTCCTGTACCACTGCTTGAAGAAGGTGTCTTCCAGAAACTGGCAGTAGGACTGGGAGTTGAGCTTGACTCCATCCTCAACCCGAAAAGGCCCCACAAGCTCATCTTTGATGATAGCAGCCCAAACCAGTACTCCACCTCCACCTTGCTGGCGTCTGAGTCGAACTGGAGCTCTCTGCCCTTTACCAATCCAGCCACGGGCCCATCCAGACTTACTCTCATTTCATCAGTCCATAAAACCTTAGAAAAATCAGTCTTGAGATATTTCTTGGCCCAGTCTTGACGTTTCAGCTTGTGTGTCTTGTTCAGTGGTGGTCGTCTTTCAGCCTTTCTTACCTTGGCCATGTCTCTGAGTATTGCACACCTTGTGCTTTTGGGCACTCCAGTGATGTTGCAGCTCTGAAATATGGCCAAACTGGTGGCAAGTGGCATCTTGGCAGCTGCACGCTTGACTTTTCTCAGTTCATGGGCAGTTATTTTGAGCCTTGGTTTTTCCACACGCTTCTTGCGACCCTGTTGACTATTTTGAATGAAACGCTTGATTGTTCGATGATCACGCTTCAGAAGCTTTGCAATTTTAAGAGTGCTGCATCCCTCTGCAAGATATCTCACTATTTTTGACTTTTCTGAGCCTGTCAAGTCCTTCTTTTGACCCATTTTGCCAAAGGAAAGGAAGTTGCCTAATAATTATGCACACCTAATATAGGGTGTTGATGTCATTAGACCACACCCCTTCTCATTACAGAGATGCACATCACCTAATATGCTTAATTGGTAGTAGGCTTTCGAGCCTATACAGCTTGGAGTAAGACAACTATATGCACGCAGTGTATATAGTGAACGGTAAGACACTGCTCAGCTTGCTTTTCCAATTGACTATTTAAAAATACCAGACACAGGGTACAAGGTTATGTGGTATGAATAGAATAATTTCATGCTGCAGCACTGTTATAGAAAAGTTGCCTGGGACACTTTTTCCATTACCCTTGTTCCAATGTCTTATGTGAGAACAAGAGAAAGACGGAACAAGATCGAAACCTTTAAACATGTTAAAGTTATAAATGAGATTCAGTAGGGAAGTGTTTTCAATAAAAAAAAAAAAAAAACTATAGTAAATACAAGAACAGAGGGGCGTAATCTAATAATCTAACATTAGTTGGGGTGGGGGGATCACAAACAACGTCAGGAAATATTATTGCACCTAAAGAGTGGTTGAGGCCTAGAACAAACTCCCATCAGATGTGGCTGGGAGTTTGGTTAAAGAGGACCTTTGACCATATTTTATTAATTGAGATAAGTATCTGTACTTGCGGGGTACCCTCCCACTGATGCTGCCACCCTGCCTGTTTTGTTAAAAATAGCGCTCCTACGCCGCTCTGTGCCCCCGCTATTTTCCCCGCTCAGTATGCTAATACTGAGCATTGGAGCAATGGGGAGGAGACGCATTCTCTCTGTGGGCGTCTCCTTCTCCCCTGGCTGTAGCGCTATCCAATCGCAGAGCATCACAGCCAGGGAGAAAAAACCTCCCTGGCTAGGGTCACTTTAAATTCCCTGTCTGCCGTGGGGGTCCCCCATGTCCAATAAGCATTGTGTAAAGATTAAGAGGAAGTACACTGTTTTTGCTTATTATACTAAGCACAGCATCAGGTAGGGCTAGCAGAGATGTGAAATTGTTACCTTTCTTATAGCATACCATTTCTTCAATTAGCAGAAAAGGGAGTTTTAAGACATATGCAAATTAGTTGTTCAGAGCATCAAAGATGGCCATTTCCCTTCGGTGCAAAACTCCAAGCACCTCCTACTGTAGCCCTAGCCTAGTCCTGTAATCTCACTTATGCTCCAGAATTTCGGTGTATGTGCAATACACTTCTTCTCTCCAGGGCTGGAACAGGATGATGTACTGTGCATCCCCCAAAATTGCGTAACACGGCACATGCGTGAGATTACTAGGCCAGGCAAGAGCAGCACTCAGGATAGGTCATCAATATCAGATTGGCAGGGGTCTGACACCGGACACCCCCGCCGATCAGCAGCAGGCTGCCTATGGCAAAGCAGCAGCAAACAGGAAGAGAGAAGGGAGACTGCACGTGCGCACTGTATGCGCCTTCCCGTCATACAGTTGATCAAAGGGGGTGCTGGGTGTTGTACCCCGCCATTCTGATATTGATGACCTATCCTGAGGATAGGTCATCAATATTAAAACCCCAGAGAACCCCTGAAAAAAAGAAGAAAAAATAACTTGCATTGACATATCTATTGAGACTGGGAATAGACCAAATTTCAACACCTAAAAGAACAGAACATATCTTGACTTCAACTACCTCGTCTATTGCTCGTAACAATCCAAAATCTCAACAATAACTAAATATTAATATATGTTTGTTTGTAGCCAGCAAAAATGTAATATATGCACTCTTACACGTGATGACTTCACAGATTTGCCATTCTTCTACCTCTTTAGTAATGATTGGATATCTTATTTTGACAATATTTACTTTTTTATACTAAGACCTGCAATGTTATTATGTTGACTTGAAAGGCCAACATATTGTTCTTCAATTTTTTGTTTATTTTATTATGTTGGCTTATAGTGAGGTAAGTTGCTTGTGCTTTAATAAGCGATCCCACCCTCCGGGCCCCTGCGGCGGACCACCGAAGACCCCTTTTTTGCGATTGACTTTGACAGGGAAATTTTTCAAATCGCTTCCACTCGCACAGTTTTGAAGCTACACTCCCCAAACTCGGACCAAAAAGTCTTGCGCATGTACGGTGCCCTCTGTTTTACTACGCGATCCCGAGACTTGGGAAATCGAAGCCGAATTGTGGGCTGTCACTCAAAGGCAAGGGCATGGTTACCTTTACTTGAAGCAAGGAGGCTGCTGCCCCCTCGACTTCAAGCTGACATGCAAATTAGCACGGACAGAGGATAAAAGATTGTTTTATGACCTTATGCAGCATCGGACTGCAGGATGAAAAGTATGATTAGTATCACACTGCGGCCTACCCTGAGGTACTGCTGGCAGGTTTACATGCATTTAGGAGGTGACAGGTTCCCTTTAAACTCACCAAACTTGGGTCAATTAGTCATGGGGTCAACCTGAAAATTTCTGTCACATTTCGGGGACACTAAATAGTGGGCAGAGCCACAAACAACCAATCAGATTTTCCCTATTGACTTCAATGAGAAAATTTAAAAAGCTGTCATTTTCACAGTATTTAAGCCAGAGTACCCAAACTTTGCACCGTGGGTCACTGAGTGACTAGGGTTACAAAATTTAAAACTGCTGCTGCTGCTCTTAGACTGCTAAAGGCAGGGTCCTCAAACCTGGCACAGTTGGTCACTGGAGGACTGGGAATAAAATTCTGAAAAGTGGGCAGGACCAAAAACAACCAATCAGATTTCTTTGATTGATTTAAATGGGAAAAATTAAAAATGCAGCCATTCTCACATTATTGATGTCATGGATGTCAAATATCATAAATGTGGTCATTGGGTGTTTCCACTTCAAGGTTAGAAAAAGTGGGTGGAGCCACCAACAACCAATCAAATTTCACTCATTGATTTTTAATAGAAAAAAATAAAACTGCTGCCATTGTTACACGTTAAATGCCATAATTCCCAAATCTTAAATTGTTAGTCACGGGGGTGACTGTGGTTCACAATTAGAGAAAAAAAGGGGCGGGGTAACAACAGCCAATCATATTTCAGCCATTGAAAAAAGATAAACTGCTGCTATTATCAATGTTGTGAGGGGTAGCTTTCTTTCAGGGGATCATCCTCACAGATACGGCTTCAGGACACCTGGTTTTTAGGTCCAAACAGTGTATTTATTGTGGCACACCAGCTAAAGCAGAACAACAAAATAATAAACACTCACCTATCCAGGCTCTAATTAATACATTAATAATGTGTCCCTGTCTCACCTTGAGTAACACAGTTCACACCCGTGATGAGATGCGGCTTTCCCAGGCCAACCTCCAGCAACCTCCAGGCTGCTCCCACACCAGTGTCTCTTGGGGGATAGTGGTCTCTCAGCCCTCCCGGCTCAGACCAAACAGAACCACTCCAGCCTTCTGTGTGCAAGTCCCCATCCCCTCTTACTCTGAGGATTCCTTTATCCCCAGGTGATTACTGCACCTGGTCTTGCTTCAGACCTGGTGATTGTGGGGAAGACACAGCAAATCCTGCCATATATCTCCCCTAACAACCATGAGGCCTGTCACTGCCTCACACAGTTTAAATGAAAAGTGTCCCAAACGTAGCACAATTACTCACTGGGTGACTGCGGTCAAAATTTATTAAAATGGGTGGAGCCTAAAACAGCCAATCAGATTTCACCTATTGACTTCAATGTAAAACTTTCAAATACTGCCATTCTCACAGTTTTAAAGCCAAAGGCCAATCACATTTCAGCCATTCGTTTTATATGGGAAAATTTTAATTGCTGCCACTCTTAGGCCTCATGCACACGACCGTATTTTTTTGCGGTCCGCAAAACGGGGTTCCGTTTTCCCATGATCCGTGACCGTTTTTTCGTCCGTGGGTCTTCCTTGATTTTTGGAGGATCCACGGACATGAAAAAAAAGTCGTTTTGGTGTCCGCCTGGCCGTGCGGAGCCAAACGGATCCGTCCTGAATTACAATGCAAGTCAATGGGGACGGATCCGTTTGACGTTGACACAATATGGTGCCATTTCAAACGGATCCGTCCCCATTGACTTTCAATGTAAAGTCTGGAGTCCCTTTTATACCATCGGATCGGAGTTTTCTCCAATCCGATGGTATATTTTAACTTGAAGCGTCCCCATCACCATGGGAACGCCTCTATGTTAGAATATACTGTCGGATATGAGTTAGATCGTGAAACCTCATTTCCGACAGTATATTCTAACACAGAGGCGTTCCCATGGTGATGGGGACGCTTCTAGTTAGAATATACTACAAACTGTGTACATGACTGCCCCCTGCTGCCTAGCAGCATCCGATCTCTTACAGGGGGCCGTGATCAGCACAATTAACCCCTCAGGTGCCGCACCTGAAGGGGTTAATTGTACTATCATATCCCCCTGTAAGAGATCAGGGCTGCCAGGCAGCAGGGGGCAGACCCCCCCTCCCCAGTTTGAATATCATTGGTGGCCAGTGCGGCCCCCCCCCCTTCCTCTATTGTAATAATTCGTTGGTGGCACAGTGTGCGCCCCCCCCTTCCTCCCTCTATTGTAATAAATCGTTGGTGGCACAGTGCGCCCCCCCTCCCTCTATAGCATTAACAACATTGGTGGCCAGTGTGCGGCCTCCCATCTACCCCCCCCCCCCGATCATTGGTGGCAGCGGGTTACTAGCAATAGTACAATAGTAAAAGATTCATACTTACCTGGGAGCTGCGATGTCTGTGTCCGGCTGGGAGCTCCTCCTACTGGTAAGTGACAGTTCATTTAGCAATGCGCCGCACAGACCTGTCACTTAACAGTAGGTGGAGCTCCCGGCCGGACACGAACATCGCAGCAGCCGGTAAGTATGAATCTTCTACTATTGTACTATTGCTAAGTAACCATGGCACCCAGGACTGTAGTAGCGTCCTGGTTGCCATGGTTACCGATCGGAGCCCCAGCGATTAAACTGGGACTCCGATCGGAACTCCGCTGCCACCAAATGATGGGGGGGGATGGAAGGCCGCACACTGGTCACCAATGTTGTTAATGCTATAGAGGGAGGGGGGCCGATGGGGGGCGCACACTGTGCCACCAACGAATTATTACAATAGAGGGAGGGAGGAGGGGGGGGCGCACACTGTGCCACCAACAAATTATTACAATAGAGGGAGGGAGGGGCGCACGCTGTGCCACCAACGAATTATTACAATAGAGGGAGGGAGGGGCGCACACTGTGCCACCAACGAATTATTACAGTAGAGGGAGGGGGGGGGCCGCACTGGCCACCAACCTATTATTACAATAGAGGGGGGGGGCGCACTGGCCACCAATGATATTCAAACTGGGGAGGGGGGGGGAGGGTCTGCCCCCTGCTGCCTGGCAGCCCTGATCTCTTACAGGGGGCCGTGATCAGCACAATTAACCCCTTCAGGTGCCGCACCTGAAGGGATTAATTGTGCTGATCACGGCCCCCTGTAAGAGATCGGGTGCTGCCAGGCAGCAGGGGGCAGTCTTGTACACAGTTTGTAGTGTATTCTAACTAGAAGCGTCCCCATCACCATGGGAACGCTTCTGTGTTAGAATATACTGTCAGTTCTGAGTTTTCACGAAGTGAAATCTCAGCTTTGAAAAAGCTTTTATGCAGACGGATCTTCGGATCCGTCTGTATAAAAACTAACCTACGGCCACGGATCACGGACACGGATGCCAATCTTGTGTGCATCCGTGTTCTTTCACGGACCCATTGACTTGAATGGGTCCGTGAACCGTTGGCCGTGAAAAAAATAGGACAGGTCATATTTTTTTCACGGCCAGGAAACACGGATCACGGATGCGGCTGCAAAACGGTGCATTTTCCGATTTTTCCACGGACCCATTGAAAGTCAATGGGTCCGCGAAAAAAAACGGAAAACGGCACAACAGCCACGGGTGCACACAACGGTCGTGTGCATGAGGCCTTAGACTGTTAATGGCCTCAAATTTGGAACAGTCAGTCATTGGGTGATTTGGGTTCAAATTTTAATAAACCAGGTTAAACAGACTTTGCTTATATCTCTAGCGTTTTCAAGCCAACATCCTGTGGTTTCTTCAGAAACAACACCATCTATTTATTTATTTTTATTATTTATTATTAAAGTTCCATTCATTCCATAGCGCTGTATATATGATAAGGGGTATACATACATAATACAGACAATTGCAGTAAGCATGAACAAGATGAGTTACAGACTGGTACAAAGGGAGAGAGGGCCCTGCCCGTGAGTGCTTACAATCTACATGGTATGGGAGAAGGACACCTTTTTCATTCTTTCTCTTTTTCACATTTGTATCTTTATCTTTGTATAAGAAGTGTGAGAAAATAGAAGAAATGCTCCAGCACCACGATGGATATTATGATAATCCCGGTCTTTATTGTCACCAAAATTCAGGTAAATACAGCAGTCAAAAAAACACTGGTGCCCACCGGTTCCAAAGATCTACGCGTTTCGAACCGTCGTGTTCTTAGTCATGATCATGACTAAGAACACGACGGTTCGAAACGCGTAGATCTTTGGAACCGGTGGGCACCAGTGTTTTTTTGACTGCTGTATTTACCTGAATTTTGGTGACAATAAAGACCGGGATTATCATAATATCCATCATGGTGCTGGAGCATTTCTTCTATTTTCTCTATCTTCAATCAGGACTGGCTTGAGTCCGCTCCGTGCACCGCTGTGCAGGACGTTGAGGTGAGCTGGCTGTAACCCTTTCCATGCTATAAGAAGTGTGGTTGAGCAAATTGAGCTACATCCCATAGATCCAAAGTGGATTTTCTCAAAACTTCGTTTTAATGCTGTACAGTCACCAGTCTCCGTACAGCATTAAAATGTATGGGCTCTGGCGAGTTGAAATTAGTTATCACTGAAATCTCGTGAGACTTCAGTGAATAACTTTGGCATTCAATTTTTAAACTTGAAAAACCTTTTGAAACAGGAATCCGAAGTTGGCTTCGGTATTAGCTGGTACCACAGTACCAAAGCTGAATTCGGATCCAAGTTTCAGAATGATTTTCAAGTTAAAAAATCAATTGCCACAAGACTTCGGTGATAACAAATCTCTCTCACTGGAGCCCATACATTTTAATGCTGTACGGCGACGAGTCTCTGTACATCCTTCAAACGAAGTCCTGAGCAAATGAACTTTGGATCTAGGATCCGAAGCTTGATTCGCTCAACACTAGTAAGAAGTAAACTATCATACACCTAAAGAGTACAACTTGATTTTATTCTATACTATTTAGATTGCACTTTATCTGCTTCTTCTTTCTTAAATTTTAGAAATTAATAAACACGTTGAAATAGAAACATTTTCTTTCGGACAAGCCCTTTACTTTTAGTTTATTGGGGCTAATGGATGTAATAAAATGGGCTGCCTGTTTGGAACCTCCCTCTATTAGCCAAAACCAAGAGCCACTGCTTTAGAGCACCTGGGTTACCATGCATTACACAGATGGCACATTCATTTCATTAGGGAAAGCTCTAATGCAACCTGGACAAAACCTTTTAGCAGGTCATCTTAGAGCTGAATACTTAGAAGTTTTAGTAAGTTAGTTATACAGTTGCAAGAAAAAGTATGTGAACCCTTTGGAATGATATGGATTTCTGCACAAATTGGTCATAAAATGTGATCTGATCTTCATCTAAGTCACAACAATAGACAATCACAGTCTGCTTAAACTAATAACACACAAAGAATTAAATGTTACCATGTTTTTATTAAACACACACTGTAAACATTCACAGTGCAGGTGGAAAAAGTATGTGAACCCCTAGACTAATGACATCTCCAAGAGCTAATTGGAGTGAGGTGTCAGCCAACTGGAGTCCAATCAATGAGATGAGATGAGATTGGAGGTGTTGGTTACAGCTGCCCTGCCCTATAAAAAACACACACCAGTTCTGGGTTTTCTTTTCACAAGAAGCATTGCCTGATGTGAATGATGCCTCGCACAAAAGAGCTCTCAGAAGACCTACGAATAAGAATTGTTGACTTGCATAAAGCTGGAAAGGGTTATAAAAGTATCTCCAAAAGCCTTGCTGTTCATCAGTCCACGGTAAGACAAATTGTCTATAAATGGAGAAAGTTCAGCACTGCTGCTACTCTCCCTAGGAGTGGCCGTCCTGTAAAGATGACTGCAAAAGCACAGCGCAGACTGCTCAATGAGGTGAAGAAGAATCCTAGAGTGTCAGCTAAAGAATTACAAAAGTCTCTGGCATATGCTAACATCCCTGTTAGCGAATCTACAATACCTAAAACACTAAACAAGAATGGATTTCATGGGAGGAAGCCACTGCTGGCCAAAAAAAACATTGCTGCACGTTTACAGTTTGCACAAGAGCACCTGGATGTTCCACAGCAGTACTGGCAAAATATTCTGTGGACAGATGAAACCAAAGTTGAATTGTTTGGAAGAAACACACAACACTATGTGTGGAGAAAAAGAGGCACAGCACACCAACATCAAAACCTCACCCCAACTGTGAAGTATGGTGGTGGGGGCATCATGGTTTGGGGCTGCTTTGCTGCGTCAGGACCTGGACGGATTGCTATCATCGAAGGAAAAATGAATTCCCAAGTTTATCAAGACATTTTGCAGGAGAACTTAAGGCCATCTGTCCACCAGCTGAAGCTCAACAGAAGATGGGTGTTGCAAAAGCACAACGACCCAAAGCATAGAAGTAAATCAACAACAGAATGGCTTAAACAGAAGAAAATACGCCTTCTGGAGTGGCCCAGTCAGAGTCCTGACCTCAACCCGATTGAGATGCTGTGGCATGAGCTCAAGAAAGCGATTCACACCAGACATCCCAAGAATATTGCTGAACTGAAACAGAATTACTCCTGACCGTTGTGCACGTCTGATCTGCAACTACAGGAAATGTTTGGTTGAAGTTATTGCTGACAAAGGAGGTTCAACCAGTTATTAAATCCAAGGGTTCACATACTTTTTCCACCTGCACTGTAAATGTTTACATGGTGTGTTCAATAAAAACATGGTAACATTTAATTATTTGTGTGTTATTACTTTAAGCAGACTGTGATTGTCTATTGTTGTGACTTAGATGAAGATCAGATCACATTTTATGATCAATTTGTGCAGAAATCCATACCATTCCAAAGGGTTCACATACTTTTTCTTGCAACTGTATGTCTTTTTGCAGCAGCGATCAATTACTGACTATTATCTACTAGCAATCATCTTTTATTCTTATGTACTGAAACAATGACATTAGTTTTGTGACTTAGAAATGCATTATACAATACATTTTAAGAGCATATTTTTTCTAAAGCATATTCAAACTTGTTAATGCTTAGATACACCATCAGTTAGAATGATACAAATACCAATGATACATTTGTATTTCTTATTCCTTAGTTTATAATTTTCCTCCATTGTTTCTAACTGGTACAAAATTAGCCATAATTTTAGGAGTTAACTGTTGGTTTATTCACCATTCTATTAAATTAACTAGCAGAGATACCTAAGTGCAGTCATCTATTTGTGAAGTCCTGTGTATGTTATTTCAGACTGCTGATACTGCTTTGCTAGCCAACATTCACATTGTAGACACAAAGTCAGCACAAATGCTGATACAATCAGCAGCAGTTACTGCAATCTATAGGTACTGTATGTCTGTAAAAAGGAAAGGATGGAGGAGACAATGTACTCTGTATAGCCTTATATATATATATATATACACACGCACACACAGTGGATATAAAAAGTCTACACACCCCTGTTAAAATGTCATGTTTCTGTGCTGTAAAAAAATGAGACAAAGATAAATCATTTCAGAACTTTTTCTACCTTTAATGTGACCTATAAACTGTACCACTCAATTGACAAACAAACTGAAATCTTTTAGGTAGAGGGAAGAAAACAAAAAAAAATAAAAAAATAATGTGGTTGCATAAGTGTGCACACACTCTTATAACTGGGGGATGTAGCTGTGTTCAGAATTAAGCAATCACATTCAAAATCAATTAGGAGTCAGCATACACCTGCCATCATGTAAAGTGCCTCTGATTAACCCCAAATAAAGTTCAGCTGCTCTAGTTGGTCTTTCCTGAAATTTTCTTAGTCACATCCCACAGCAAAAGCCATGGTCCACAGAGAGCTTCCAAAGCATCAGAGGGATCTCGTTGTTAAAAGGTATCAGTCAGGAGAAGGGTACAAAAGAATTTCCAAGGCATTAGATATACCATGGAACACAGTGAAAACAGTCATCATCAAGTGGAGAAAATATGGCACAACAGTGACATAACCAAGAACTGGACGTCCCTCCAAAATTGATGAAAAGACAAGAAGAAAACTGGTCTGGGAGGCTATCAAGAGGCTCACAGCAACATTAAAGGAGCTGCAGGCATATCTGGCAAGTACTGGCTGTGTGGTACATGTGACAACAATCTCCCGTATTCTTCATATGTCTGGGCTATGGGGTAGAGTGGCAAGATGAAAGCCTTTTCTTACGAAGAAAAACAGCCAAGCCAGGCTACATTTTGCAAAAACACATCTGAAGTCTTCCAAAAGCATGTGGAAAAAGGTGTTATGGTCTGATGAAACCAAGGTTGAACTTTTTGGCCATAATTTCAAAACATATATTTGGCCCAAAAACAACACTGCACATCACCAAAAGAACGCCATACCCACAGTGAAGCATGGTGGTGGCAGCATCATGCTTTGGGGCTGTTTTTCTTCAGCTGGAACTGGGGCCTTAGTTAAGCTAGAGGGAATTATGAACAGTTCCAAATACCAGTCAATATCGGCACAAAACCTTCAGGCTTCTGCTAGAAAGCTCAACATGAAGAGGAACTTCATCTTTCAGCATGACAACGACCCAAAGCATACATCCAAATTAACAAAAGAATGGCTTCACCAGAAGAAGATTAAAGTTTTGGAATGGCCCAGCCAGAGCCCAGACCTGAATCCGATTGAATATCTGTGGGGTGATCTGAAGAGGGCTGTGCACAGGAGATGCCCTCGCAATTTGACAGATTTGGAGTGTTTTTGCAAAGAAGAGTGGGCAAATCTTGCCAAGTCAAATTGTGCTATGCTGATAGACTCATACCCAAAAAGACTGAGTGCTGTAATCAAATCAAAAGGTGCTTCAACAAAGTATTAGTTTAAGGGTGTGCACACTTATGCAACCATATTATTTTATTTTTATATTTTTCTGCCCTCTACCTAAACTACCTAAAAAATTTCAGTTTGTTTTTCAATTGAGTTGTACAGTTTATAGGTCACATTAATGGTGGAAAAAGTTCTGAAATGATTTATCTTTGTCTCATTTTTTTTACATCATAGAAACCGGACATTTTAACAAGGATATGTCCGCATTTATCTTCACGGAAGTGGATGAAAAAAGGGAAATACTCCTCTGATTTTGAAAGCATTTTATGACATTCATTTAATTATTTATTATAAATTACTGGGGCCATGCTATTAGACACAAGGCACTGAAGCACAAATGGCTGGACAGCAAACAGAGATAAACCGCTGAAAGGACTGGTCCACTTAACCATTGGTTAAAAAGATAAACACTTCAACTCAGTTGGCATCACATTTCAAGCCTATGTTAGAGGTATACATTGGGGGGATCTCACAAAGTAGACCTCCGACAGAAGACTGCAGTGTGTCCTACTGTATAAGCATATGGTAGGATATGTTGTTAATAGGTTCCTATTTAAAAAAGTGCAGCACAAGTTTACGGTATACCTTTATATGTCATAATATAATCTACTGTGCTATTCCATACTGCATAAAAAAAAATAAAGGTATACCAACATAGATCAGCATATTAGAGATCACAAGAACATGCTCTTTTTCCTAAAGGGTGAATAGAACCCTAGCTATAAGTTTAGTGTATACAACTGAAACGTTTCCTGGTGTATATGCTAAATGCAGGCTTTAAAATTGATGTGAACAGAGCCCAACGCTGGATTTACACAGTCTGATGAGCAGGCGATTATAGGGGAGAAAATGTTCTTTTCCTGTAATTGCCTGCTCCACAGTGGAGGTGAAGAGGTGCATTTACATAAGCGATCACCTTCACAGTATGGGGATAAGCGATGGCTACTGCCATATAGAGTCATTGTTTTTGGGCAGTAGACTGATGTTTAGACATGATTGAGGTGTCTGCATGTAAGATTGTCTCACCCAATGAACTAACAAAATGGGTGATTTGCGGCACCTTTACATGGGCAGATTATTGGGGATGAAAGTTAGTACGAATGTTTGTTCCCAATAATCTGCCCAACAATTGGGCAGTGTAGCTGCAGCTTTAATACTGCACATGGACCCTGGGACACAATCTGGAAGCCCAAGAGCTAATAACTGTACCATATTAACGGGCACCAAAAAGTATTAAAATATTGACTTGTTTTAGCGTGCCCACAGACAAAATGGTATGGTATTGCATGGCAAAACTACACACTGTCATGCAGAGCATCACAGTTAAATGTCATACTATTATGAGGATAGGTTCAGTTCATAGCAGCATGACAAACAACAATGATATATGAGGGAGGTTGCACGTGTGCAAAATACAGAATAATAGCTAATATTATGCGTACCATTCATAAGGGGGGTGGCTGATTTTATTATACTTGCTCATAGATAAGGCTTCTATAAGATGCCAGTCATGGTTATGTGCCCATATATAGTAATAGATCAGGCTTCCCAGCACCTTCTACCATAAGGTAATAGTTGATATATGTTCAAATTATTCAATCTTACAATCCTTGTCAAGGGTCCTCATTGTTATATGAGTATAGCATTTTAAATAAATCACAGAAAATGTGATCACATTTACTTCCCCTTCCAGCAAAAGTCAGTTTGGACCAAATGCCAAAGCCCCATTTTTCAAATCTGATATGTGTTACTATCCAAGCGACTCTGAGAATGTTTTCTCGAGACACATTGTACTTCATATTAGTGGATAATTTCAGTTTATGTTTTACCTTTATGTATAAAGAAAATCCCAAAATTCACAGAAATTTCTACATTTGAATTTCTCTGCTTTTAAGACAAATAGTGATTCCTTTCAAAATACTTATTAATTAACATTCACCATATGTCTACTTCATGTTGGCATCATTTTGCAAATGCCATTTTCATTATTTAGGATGTTAGAAGACTTAGAATTTTGTAAGAAATGTCTTACATTTTAAAGAAAATTTTCAAAACTGTCTTTTTTGTTTAAGAAACAATTCAGTTCTGAAGTCAATTTAAGGGGCTTTCATCCACCACCTGTAAATGACTCCATTTTAGAATGTACATGCTCAAATTATTCAAAACTGATTTTTTAAAACTTTGTTAACCCTTTAGGTGTTCCACAGGAATTAAAGCAAAAAGGAAAAATCATTTTAATTGGTCCCTTACAAGCTGCACCGAGTCTCCTCTGTCGGGAACAACAGAGACTCTATGGCTGTGACACTGTGTAGTGACACAGACTACGGTATGAGTTTGGACGTAACTGTACGCCCGATTGCAGAAACTAACATGTAATCTTGACCTACAGTTAAATCCATAAGCAGGAAGGGGTTAAAGCTATGGCACACTTTGGGGGCTTTTTTTTAGATTGAAATGCAGAAATGTTTGGCTTGGATTAATTTTTCGGCTTGTGCAGCTTTATAAAGAGGTTGTGACATCTCAGACTTTGATGGCATATGGATATAGGTGCAGGTCCCCCTTCTGAGATGCACATCTAGCTCCAGAAAGGGCCCCTGAAAATGAAGGACAGTGCACTATGCATGCATCGGGCGCCATCCATTAATTTCTATGGGAGTTCCAAAAATAGCATTTTGGTGCCCTAAGGGAGAGCAACATAAATGTGGATCCTATTTAAAGCTTTGATGTACTAATATACAGTCCTGATCAAAAGTTTAAGACCACTTGAAAAATGGCAAAAAATCTTATTTTACATTGTTGGATCTTAACAAGGTTCCAAGTAGAGCTTCAACATGCAACAAGAAGAAATGAGAGTGAGACAAAACATTTTATTGAGCATTCAATTAATTGAAAATAACGATTAAACTGAAACAGGCTGTGACGATCGAACTTTTTTAATACATAATTTTCTCACGTGATTGGAGGTATCATATCGATCAGAGCACCTACCATTGTCTCTGGGTTAGTTGTGCAACTCTTAAATATATCCATAACCTTTAACAATCTGTTGCTTGATTGCGGCATCAGGGGTGGGCCCAAACCACTTTGTACACCCTAGCGCCTTTTGCATTCTCTGACAGCTCCTCTCTGTCTTTCTTGATTGACAGGACAAGGTAAGGTTACTTTCACACTGGCGTTTCTGGGTCCGCTTGTGAGATCCGTTTCAGGGCTCTCACAAGCGGTCCAAAACGGATCAGTTCAGCCTCAATGCATTGTGAATGGATAAGGATCCGTTCAGAATGCATCAGTTTGCCTCCGTTCAGCCTCCATTCCGCTCTGGAGGCGGACACCAAAACGCTGGTGTCCGTCTGATGAAACTGAGCCAAACGGATCCGTCCTGACTTACAATGTAAGTCAATGGTGACGATCCGTTTTCACTGACACAATTTGGTGCAATTGAAAACGGATCCGCCTCCCATTGACTTTCAGTGTAAGTCAAAACGGATCCGTATGCATTATCATGAACAAAAAATAAAATAAAATAAAAAATGTTATTTTTTTCATTTTTTTTTTCATGGTAATGCAAACGGATCCGTTCTGAACGGATACAAGCGTTTGCATTATAGGTGCGGATCCATCTGTGCAGATACCAGACAGATCCGCACCCTAAGGCCTCATGCACACGACCGTTGTTTGCTTCCGCGTCCGTTCCGCCGATTTTAGCATTTCAGGTCCGGACCCATTCATTTCTATGGAGCTGTTGAAAATGCGGATAGTGCACCGTTTGCCATCCGCGGCCGTGATCACAGTCCGTCAAAAAAATATAACCTGTCCTATTATTTCCGCGGAAAACGGTTTGCGGACCCATTCAAGTCAATGGGACCGCGAAAAAGCGCGGAAGCACAACAGAAGCCATCCGTCTGTCATCCGCATCCACGTTTTTCGCTGATCAGTTGCCTGGCAACCTCTGTCTCTGACCTTTTGGCAATTAAAAAAAAAATTGTACAGGAAGTTCCACTTGCCAGATTTCCAACTGTGGTGATTTCTGGACACATGCCAGAGAGTTGGTGCATTTTGCCTGAGAAAGCTTTATTTTGCCAATCAAAATGCCAAGGTGGGATGTTGAAAGGCTAATAACCTTGGTGCAGGAAAGGCCCGAGCTGTGGGACACACGCACAAATGTGTACCTAGATCGGGTGAAGAAGGAGGTTGCCTGGGAGAAAAGTGGCACGGCGTATGAGGTGTGCAGAATGGGAAAAAGCCGATGCCAGGGGTCGTGCGGAATTAGGTAAGTGTCTTGGTCCTGTGTTGTTCTTTATGATGTTGCTAGTACTTAAATCTCTTCAGATTCATGTCACTTTTGCGGGCAGGCATAATTCTGTTGTGGTATGGACATGTTTCATGGTTTGTTAAGGCACTTTTTACCTTCCAACTACATGTTTTAATGGCTGTCCCAACCTTACCTCATGCCCACAGTAGTACTGTATACCCAGCATGTATGTGCAGTATTTTGGTGATGCATGTGACCCTGTTTTAAAAAATGGCCAAAGATATGTGTATACTTCACATATCCTAAAGTTTTTGGAAAACAAAGGCCTAGCATAAATGATCTTGTCCTTACTGGATAGATAGAAACATAGGATAGCCACAGCTGCCCTAGTGTACCATGTGCTGTGTATTTGGCCCTTGTTTTGTTGTTTATTTGCCTTTTTTTTTTTTAAACATGTTTTAGGGTATTGTGTGCAATTACTTTTTTTCTTGTTTGCTGCTTTCACAGTAAAAAAAAAACGAAGACCCGCTGGAATAGTTGCCGCAACCAATTCCGGCGGGAGTGAAACGAAAGGGGCCGGAGTGATGAGGGCTCATCCTGAAAAAGGCCATACATACAGTACAGACCAAAAGTTTGGACACACCTTCTCATTCAAAGAGTTTTCTTTATTTTCATGACTATGAAGGCATCAAAACTATGAATTAACACATGTGGAATTATATACATAACAAACAAGTGTGAAACAACTGAAAATATGTCATATTCTAGGTTCTTCAAAGTAGCCACCTTTTGCTTTGATTACTGCTTTGCACACTCTTGGCATTCTCTTGATGAGCTTCAAGAGGTAGTCCCCTGAAATGGTCTTCCAACAGTCTTGAAGGAGTTCCCAGAGATGCTTAGCACTTGTTGGCCCTTTTGCCTTCACTCTGCGGTCCAGCTCACCCCAAACCATCTCGATTGGGTTCAGGTCCGGTGACTGTGGAGGCCAGGTCATCTGGCGCAGCACCCCATCACTCTCCTTCATGGTCAAATAGCCCTTACTTTCAAAGTTTTCCCAATTTTTCGGCTGACTGACTGACCTTCATTTCTTAAAGTAATGATGGCCACTCGTTTTTCTTTACTTAGCTTCTTTTTTCTTGCCATAATACAAATTCTAACAGTCTATTCAGTAGGACTATCAGCTGTGTATCCACCTGACTTCTCCTCAACGCCACTGATAGTCCCAACCCCATTTATAAGGCAAGAAATCCCACTTATTAAACCTGACAGGGCACACCTGTGAAGTGAAAACCATTTCAGGGGACTACCTCTTGAAGCTCATCAATAGAATGCCAAGAGTGTGCAAAGGAGTAATCAAAGCAAAAGGTGGCTACTTTGAAGAACCTAGAATATGACATATTTTCAGTTGTTTCACACTTGTTTGTTATGTATATAATTCCACATGTGTTAATTCATAGTTTTGATACCTTCAGTGTGAATCTACAATTTTCATAGTCATGAAAATAAAGAAAACTATTTGAATCAGAAGGTGTGTCCAAACTTTTGGTCTGTACTGTATATTCCTCACAGCTTCAATTTCTGAGGCCTGTGATGGACTTGAGGCCGTAATTTTTTATTTATTTTTTATTAAAAGTTAATTTAAACTGTTATATATGTGATTGCCCACTGTCAGAATATAAATATATATATATATATATATATATATATATATATATATATATTTTAAATTTTTTATGTGGAATTTTTTTTTCATTTTTAATATAGGTTAGCTTTGTGAAATGTTTGCCTCACACTAATTACACTTTGAAACTATTATTTCACCTTTTCACAGGGGTTGAAATTCAATTCGGGTACAATGCGTGCAGAAAAAGCATTGCACACGCATTGTATATGTACCCTTTTCAAAAAATGATGCTGTGCATTGTGTGGTGTGTGAAAATGCCAGCCTGCTGTAAGATAGTGCAATTTTATTGCTACACAGGCCCAATAGAAATGATTGCTTCTGTGTTAAATCAGAACGCATAGCCAGGAAAGTGCATACACATTTGGTGTAAATGTCCTGCATGTTTGCTAGGAGATGATAGTGATGAGCAACGTTGGACCTCATTAAAATAGGCAACATCCCGTTGCAGATGAGTGTTTATCCGCTGCGAGTCTACTATTGAGCTTCTGCGCGGACCTTCCAGCACTGCCGGGGTCACATTCATTTTTATACATTTATGATGCTCTGTTAACCTTTTACACTTTTGTAATTTCTAGTAGAACCCTGGCATAATAATGCTGCCAGTCTAATCCCATACATTCATGAACTGTTAAGGGGTAACTACCATCATAAATCTATAGAATGATATGTCACCACGGCAGTGCTGGTAGGTCATGGCGGAAGAAGAGTTGTGGATTTGCTGCGTCAGGAACACTCCTTTGCAAGGGAGCTAATCAATTTTGGAAAAAAATATCCCTCTTAAAATGGTTAGCGTAGAAACTCTGAGCTATTGAAATAATAAACTTTTTTAATGTAATGAGTATTGCAGTTTTATGTAACTATATGTTTAAAAACCAACACTTTCAGTTGATTGCGTAGCCAGCCTATTCTTCTAGCTTTTTCTTGTAGAACTTTGCAATGGACATTTATTGACATAATTGTGTTCTCCACCTGGTGAGTGGAACTATGTCAACAAAAGGTTCTTTGTCAGCTTTTTCATAAAATAAAGTAAGATGACGATGTTGTCTGGCTCATCAAGTGTTTTTTTTTTTAAATGTATCCCCTCACTTCACATTGTTGTAAGCAGTCTTTTGAAAGAATGCAATTATTGAACCCTATAGCCATGTTATAATGTTTAAAAAATGAAATCCAACCAAGATAGAAACCAAACACCAACTCCATCAGTGAAGAAGTCGTTATTTCTGTGTCTGGTGCAAACCTATAGTTTCTTAAAAACGCAACACAATCGCAGTCCAAACTATGTGATGTGCAGCACCTGAAACTACGGATACTGGAAGCCTGTGCTAGCATTTCTCCTGCGGTGTTGCTATCAGTGTGTGAAGAGTGGGAGAAGAGGGTTGCATTGACAATCCAACACAATGGGTAGCACATTGAACACATTTTATAAGTGGTCAGAAACTTGTAAATAACTCATGAAAGAATAAAGTTACGTTAAAACCAAGCACACCATTTTTTTTCTTGTGAAATTCCCAATAAGTTTGATGTGTCACATGACCCTCTTCCTATTGAAAAAACAAAAGTTGGATTCAAAATGGCCAACTTCAAAATGGCCGCCATGGTCACCACCCATCTTGAAAAGTTTCCCCCCTCACATATACTAATGTGCCACAAACAGGAAGTTAATATCACCAACCATTCCCATTTTATTAAGGTGTATCCATATAAATGGCCCACCCTGTACATTGGACTTGAAATCAGCACTTGGTTAGCTCCACAATGTGTCAAGGCCCAGCAAGCTTTGTTTTTTTCGATTAGATATTTGCACAGTGTCCAAAACAACAGTCCTAAAATGGTTGGTTGATGCTTGGTGTACTTACTGTTTAATAAAGGTGTAACTTCACCATGAGGCTCCCGTTTGATATTAATGATGCCTCACCTTATATAATAGACCTACAGCACTATGTTTGACGAAAGGATTTTGTGTGCTTGTTTACTAAATTTGACCAATACATTAATATATAATTTTTTTTTATTTCATCTATTTACAGTACTGTGGACAGCCTGGAAGAACCCGAGGACTCAGATGTTGGTAGAGACAAAACTCTACTTGTTTTTTCGCCGGAGCCAAGTCCCGCACCCACACCAGCTGAAGAGCCCACTCAACTGGCCATGCCAACAACAGTCTTGACAGAAGGGAGTCCTCAGACATCCCCACAGCGTCGGCCCAGGACAAGGAGAAAGCGCTCGCCAGTCTTCCTCTGGGCAAGTAACTCGGGAAATGATTGATGCCCGGGTTATTGAGTTCCTAGCCCAGAGGAGGAGTGAGGGCCAGGAGGAATCCTTGCTGAGGGGTCTCGCACACTTATTGCGTGGTGTCCCCAGAGCAAGACACAATTTATGTGTAGCCGGGGTGGCTATAGGTTTTGTACTTTTTTCTCAGGAAAATCCAGGCGATGTTCTATCGCAATTGAATAATTTAAGGGTGCAAAACATGCCCCAACAATCCCACCATGGCACCAGCTACCCCCCACAACCATCCCATGCCCAACCTACTTATGGGCCGAATCCTTTTCGCTGGCCCACAGTTCCAAATCCACCAGCAGGCCATCCATATTCTGTTGGCTCTTTGCCATCAGAGGCCCAACGACCTCAGGCACAACATGCCGTGTCCTTTGCAAACTCTGGCCTGTTCAGTCAGGATTTGTTTGATCTGTAAATAAGTGTAGTGAACTGCAATAACTAATTATGTTCTTTATTAAGTTCAATTGTGTAATACAAGATTATTGTGTTTTTTTTTTGTTGTGGGCTTTGTTTGCACTAAAATTGACGTTACCAAAAAATAATTTGTCTGAGTTTATTTGTCAACTATATGTATATTGGGTCTACCAAAAAATGCATAACAATAAACAGCCCTCGACACACCTATCAACTTTTTTGTTTGAGAAGAATAAATAAAGGTTTTATAGTAAACACTAATGGGGGCCAATACAAAGATATGTTTGGACCTGGATCAATATAACATCATTTTTTTTAATTTAAAAAAATATATATAATAAAAAAAAATTAAAAAGGAAATCGATACTATAAATAACCGACAGGTCTTTACATTATCCACTTTCAACTTTGAATGGAATAATATGTTTGAAACAAACAATATGATGTTGTAAGGATCCATGTGGAAGCCAACATTTTCAATTTCGGATGTTCTTGCTTCTGAGACACATTATAAATGTAAAAATTAGTTCGACGTCATAAAGACACACACACCATAATTAAAGTATTAACAATTTATTTATAAACAGATCATCGTCGCAAAAATATTCTGTATTTGAGGTATTAGAAGGATTTTGGAACCATATACCAAAAATTTAAAATATGTTTATCAAAGTGTACTTTCCTAAACATATTTATCCATTATATTTGCCTTTAAAAAAATTTGGGTCCCAAAATCCTCAGCCCGCAAGCCCACATCAAGGGTCCCTACACTCAACTACAACATAAATTCAATTAGCTATCTGACAAAATAAAAAACTAGCAAGCACAGAAGAAATTAAACACTGCCACGAATAGCGTCCATCTGCCATTGCAAGGACCCCTCTGGGCTGAAAAAGTAGTCTGCATAGAGTTCACGAACTGCAATGCCTGCAGTCCCTGGTCATCTATGCAGGGTCCTATCCAATCCCAAAACTGTTGACGACGGAAATTCATCCATGTCAACAGAAGAGGAAGCCTCGTGAATCCTGGTGAAGTTGTGTAGAGCAACACAAGCTTGAATCACCAGGGTAGCATTCTCCGGATCCATCTGTATAGATGACAAAAACACCCTCCATTTGCTAGAGAGTATTCCGAAAGCGCACTCAACATACCGACGGGCAAAAGCGCTGGGATTAAAGCTCTTGCAATCAGTAGGAGGCGGCATGCGTGAGTGCGCACGCAGGTGATGCGCACTCCTCCCTCCCAGCTGATGAAGTTTTGGCCCGCTTGCACCTTGGCGGCTGTGATGTAGCCGCGGCTGTGATCCAGCGTCCCGACTCTGCCGTGTGAGTTGTGCGCCCCTCCCCTCCCTCGCAGCCTTCACCGGGATGGCAGTGAAGTAAAGCTGAAACCGTGTGTCGCCGCTCCCGATTCTGCTGCTCAGATAAGTGCCGATCATTCCGTCTGTGTTTCTGTTGTTGGCGGCTGGTGGTCCCGTTCCTTACCGGATGAGAAGAGCCGGAGGCCTGGTTACTGTGGATGTGGAGAGGTGGTGACGGCAGGGTATTGGACTGATAAGAATCAGGTCTTTACCGGCCGGTAGGAGTCGCCTGCCCCCGCGCACCACTCTCTTCACTATGTGCGGTCTGAGAGGAGGTGAAACGTGCAGGAGCTGGACATAAGGGCTAAGGGATCCCAGGGAAAAACTTGGCCGCAGTGGTGGGAAACCCTGTCACAGGAGAGTAATCTGATTGACGCCACACATTTAACACAGAAGTCTTCTGGAGAAGAGGGGAGTCGAGGGGGATATAGAGGAGGAGAAGTTGGGAAGCAAGTCAGACGACATAGCCCTATCAGCTCTATCTCTGATCCTAAATAGTTAAAACATATGTGGGGCCAAGGACTATGGCCGGGAACAGAGAGCTGTAGGAATAGCACCTTTCCCTTGAATCCCTCCCCCCCCCTATGTAATGGATGGAGGTCCCTGTGAAGGGTCATACCACCACAGATGATATTGGATGGTTGGAAACCCTATTGTTGGGCCCCTTGGAGCCAACGTACTGCGGGCAGCAGAAATAGTAGTACCAGAAGTTTAACAGAAGTTTAACAGAACGGTTGCATTACTAACTTTTGATGTGATAATCTACTAACTGTTGATGTGCTATCACCTGTTAACGGGACTATTGAAAGACTCCATTGCATTAATTGCCAAGTTAACCGAGTTGGTACTTATTTACTAACTGGAAGCGGTAATAACAGATGACTAACACTACAATTTTATTTCCAACTTTAAGTAAGTTAACTCATTAATTGCTGTTGTGTTACTGCTTGCTAACGGAACTATTGAAGGACTTTTATCACAGTAATAGTAAAATAATCCGTTACAGAGGTATTTTACTAATTGATGTGAGAGAATACTGGATAACGGTGGCACCTGGCGACCAACAGAAAGGCTCTACCATACTAATTGCAAACTAACGGAATTGACTAATTGCTGTATGTTATTATCTGCTAACGGCATTATTTGAAAAGAAGATTGAAAGCCCTTTACTGGGTTAACAGCAAACTAACCGGGACTAAGGAGACTGGCTTAATCGCATAATATCAATTTTTTGTTTTTGGGGGGTGGACGCCAGTCCGGGTATACTGTGGGATGCGGGCGGCTGTTGGGCCCCTTTGTGGTCGGCTGCCCATATATTGAATTATTTGGCCAGTAATTAGGTCAGTAAGTACAAAATATAGTGGCTGGTGGGCTGCCTGCCACATACGGGGTCGGCAGAGGGTCCGCATAACCTGTAATAAGTTACCGAATTATTACCACAACGATTTTGATGCTAATTGATTGAACCAATTTATGTTGCTTTCAATATTTGGATAATAGCTAGACAGGGAGCAGGGAAAAAGGGGAGGGGTCAGCAGGAGTTGAATGTCTCAATCTCCCCTATGTTTAAAAAAGTGGAAAGGACTAGACAACAGCTCCTGACAAACACGCAAAGAATGATTAACCCTCCTAGGAAAAGGAATGAGGATACCTCCCAGGACCAAGAGGGTGAATCCCTTGGGTCGCTGGAAGGTACTACTCAGAATATGGCTGTGGAGGAATTCCGGACTAGAGAGGGGAGTACCAAACAACAGAAAATGGTAGAAGGAAACAACCCCCAACAAGGGGAACAAGTGCCTAGTCTGCAGGATATATTCCAGGAGATTAAAAACTGTAGTCTGGCAATAAAGGACCTCTCCCTCCAGACCGGAAACATTAAGGAAGCAGTTGGGCTTCTTAGAGTAGATCTACAAAAGTATAAAGTATAAATCAGAAGCAGAGAAGAGAATATCAGATTCGGAAGATCTCCTACAGAACACGGTTAAAGAGAAAAACATACTAAAGGAGGAAAATAGAGCCCTAAAAGATAAGGTACTAGAATTAGATAATAACTCCAGGAGGGCAAATTTGAGATGTCTGGGGATCCCGGAGGGGGTGGAGGGACGGGACCTTTGTGGGTTTATACAAAAGTGGTTGATTGATCAACTGGGACAGGAAATTTCAGACTATAAGAATTTTGTTAAAAGGGCCTACAGGGTCCCGGCGAAACCACCTCTCCCGGGAACAAGACCGATACAGATAATGGTTAGCTTATTGTCAGTAAAAGATAAGGAGGCGATTATGAGTAGGTCTAGGAAGAGGGGCAGGTTGGATTATTTGGGCACAGATGTGATGTTTCCAGATTATGCAAGAGAAACAGTGAA
Source organism: Bufo bufo (assembly GCF_905171765.1). Taxonomy (NCBI): domain Eukaryota; kingdom Metazoa; phylum Chordata; class Amphibia; order Anura; family Bufonidae; genus Bufo; species Bufo bufo. The sequence goes on from NC_053389.1 coordinate 535,467,513, forward strand.
AGAAAGTAAATTTATTGATGAAAAAAAAAACATTGCGCCTGAATAATGTGAAATACTCAATGTTGTTTCCAGCTAAATTACAGATGGAATGGGACAATAGAACTTGGTTCTTTGATTCGGCGGAGTAGGTAAGCGAGTGGATTAAGGAAAAACTAAAGATCTGAGGTCTAGCGGGTTGGGGCCGCGCTGGGAGGGGGTTATGCCAGGTTAGAGAAGCAGGGCGTAGGTTTCCTGGATCATTAGGAGGTATGGGTAATGTTTGTTGGATGCTGTTTTGTTTTTTGGCCTCCCTCTTCCCCCCCCTGTGTCCTCCCCCCTTCTGTCCTGGGGCTCCTGATCTTTTCACAACATTGGGGGTTCTGTGATATATCCTGATGATGGATAGGATTAAGAAAAAAAAACATGAAAATTATCTCATGGAATATTAGGGGGTTGAGTAGGGGTTTAAAGAGAGTCGCGGTCTTTGATGCAATACATAGGTCTCTTCCCACTATAGTTTGCTTACAGGAAACACACCTGACGAAAGAGACGATGGATGGGATAGATAGAGCATGGATGCAAAATTCTTCCCATTCAGTATATTCAGCATATGCGAGAGGAGTAAGTATATTAACCACTTAAGGACCACAGGTTTATACCCCCCTAAAGACCAGGCCCTTTTTTACAAATCGGCACTACACTACTTTCACCGTTTATTGCTCGGTCATGCAACTTACCACCCAAATGAATTTTACCTCCTTTTCTTCTCACTAATAGAGCTTTCATTTGGTGGTATTTCATTGCTGCTGACATTTTTACTTTTTTTGTTATTAATCGAAATTTAACGATTTTTTTGCAAAAAAATGACATTTTTCACTTTCAGTTGTAAAATTTTGCAAAAAAAAACGAGATCCATATAGAAATTTTGCTCTAAATTTATAGTTCTACATGTCTTTGATAAAAAAAAAATGTTTGGGTAAAAAAAAAATGGTTTGGGTAAAAGTTATAGCGTTTACAAACTATGGTACAAAAATGTGAATTTCCGCTTTTTGAAGCAGCTCTGACTTTCTGAGCACCTGTCACGTTTCCTGAGGTTCTACAATGGCCAGACAGTACAAACACCCCACAAATGACCCCATTTCGGAAAGTACACACCCTAAGGTATTCGCTGATGGGCATAGTGAGTTCATAGAACTTTTTATTTTTTGTCACAAGTTAGTGGAAAATGATGATTTTTTTTTTTTTTTTTTTTTTTCATACAAAGTCTCATATTCCACTAACTTGTGACAAAAAATAAAAACTTCCATGAACTCACTATGCCCATCAGCGAATACCTTGGGGTCTCTTCTTTCCAAAATGGGGTCACTTGTGGGGTAGTTATACTGCCCTGGCATTCTAGGGGCCCGAATGTGTGGTAAGGAATTTGAAATCAAATTCTGCAAAAAATGACCAGTGAAATCCGAAAGGTGCTCTTTGGAATATGGGCCCCTTTGCCCACCTAGGCTGCAAAAACGTGTCACACATCTGGTATCTCTGTATTCAGGAGAAGTTGGGGAATGTGTTTTGGGGTGTCTTTTTACATATACCCATGCTGGGTGAGATAAATATCTTGGTCAAATGCCAACTTTGTATAAAAAAATGGGAAAAGTTGTCTTTTGCCAAGATATTTCTCTCACCCAGCATGGGTATATGTAAAATGACACCCCAAAACACATTCCCCACCTTCTCCTGAGTACGGCAATACCAGATGTGTGACACTTTTTTGCAGCCTAGGTGGGCAAAGGGGCCCATATTCGAAAGAGCACCTTTCGGATTTCACAGGTCATTTTTTACAGAATTTGATTTCAAACTCCTTACCACACATTCGGGCCCCTAGAATGCCAGGGCAGTATAACTACCCCACAAGTGACCCCATTTTGGAAAGAAGACACCCCAAGGTATTCCGTGAGGGGCATGGCAAGTTCCTAGAATTTTTTATTTTTTGTCACAAGTTAGTGGAAAATGATGATTTTTTTTTTTTTTTTTTTTTTCATACAAAGTCTCATATTCCACTAACTTGTGACAAAAAATAAAAACTTCCATGAACTCACTATGCCCATCAGCGAATACCTTGGGGTCTCTTCTTTCCAAAATGGGGTCACTTGTGGGGTAGTTATACTGCCCTGGCATTCTAGGGGCCCGAATGTGTGGTAAGGAATTTGAAATCAAATTCTGCAAAAAATGACCAGTGAAATCCGAAAGGTGCTCTTTGGAATATGGGCCCCTTTGCCCACCTAGGCTGCAAAAACGTGTCACACATCTGGTATCTCCGTATTCAGGAGAAGTTGGGGAATGTGTTTTGGGGTGTCTTTTTACATATACCCATGCTGGGTGAGATAAATATCTTGGTCAAATGCCAACTTTGTATAAAAAAATGGGAAAAGTTGTCTTTTGCCAAGATATTTCTCTCACCCAGCATGGGTATATGTAAAATGACACCCCAAAACACATTCCCCACCTTCTCCTGAGTACGGGGATACCAGATGTGTGACACGTTTTTGCAGCCTAGGTGGGCAAAGGGGCCCATATTCCAAAGAGCACCTTTCGGATTTCACAGGTCATTTTTTACAGAATTTGATTTCAAACTCCTTACCACACATTTGGGCCCCTAGAATGCCAGGGCAGTATAACTACCCCACAAGTGACCCCATTTTGGAAAGAAGAGACCCCAAGGTATTCGCTGATGGGCATAGTGAGTTCATGGAAGTTTTTATTTTTTGTCACAAGTTAGTGGAATATGAGACTTTGTATGAAAAAAAAAAAAAAAAAAAAAGCAGCATTTTCCACTAACTTGTGACAAAAAATAAAAAATTCTAGGAACTCGCCATGCCCCTCACGGAATACCTTGGGGTGTCTTCTTTCCAAAATGGGGTCACTTGTTGGGTAGTTATACTGCCCTGGCATTTTCCAGGGGCCCTAATGTGTGGTAAGTAGGTAAATGATCTGTGAAATCCTAAAGGTGCTCTTTGGAATGTGGGCCCCTTTGCCCACCTAGGCTGCAAAAAAGTGTCACACATGTGGTATCGCCGTATTCAGGAGAAGTTGGGGAATGTGTTTTGGGGTGTCATTTTACATATACCCATGCTGGGTGAGAGAAATATCTTGGCAAAAGACAACTTTTCCCATTTTTTTATACAAAGTTGGCATTTGACCAAGATATTTCTCTCACCCAGCATGGGTATATGTAAAATGACACCCCAAAACACATTCCCCAACTTCTCCTGAGTACGGCGATACCAGATGTGTGACACTTTTTTGCAGCCTAGATGCGCAAAGGTGCCCAAATTCCTTTTAGGAGGGCATTTTTAGACATTTGGATACCAGACTTCTTCTCACACTTTGGGGCCCCTAGAATGCCAGGGCAGTATAAATACCCCACATGTGACCCCATTTTGGAAAGAAGACACCCCAAGGTATTCAATGAGGGGCATGGCGAGTTCATAGAAAAAAAATTTTTTTGGCACAAGTTAGCGGAAATTGATATTTTTAATTTTTTTCTCACAAAGTCTCCCGTTCCGCTAACTTGGGACAAAAATTTCAATCTTTCATGGACTCAATATGCCCCTCACGGAATACCTGGGGGTGTCTTCTTTCCGAAATGGGGTCACATGTGGGGTATTTATACTGCCCTGGCATTCTAGGGGCCCTAAAGCGTGAGAAGAAGTCTGGAATATAAATGTCTAAAAAATTTTACGCATTTGGTTTCCGTGAGGGGTGTGGTGAGTTCATGTGAGATTTTATTTTTTGACACAAGTTAGTGGAATATGAGACTTTGTAAGAAAAAAAAAAAAATAATTCCGCTAACTTGGGCCAAAAAAATGTCTGAATGGAGCCTTACAGAGGGGTGATCAATGACAGGGGGGTGATCAATGACAGGGGGGTGATCAATGACAGGGGGGGTGATCAATGACAGGGGGGTGATCAGGGAGTCTATATGGGGTGATCACCACAGTCATTGATCATGCCCCTGTAAGGCTTCATTCAGACGTCCGTATGCGTTTTGCGGATCCGATCCATCTATCAGTGGATCCGTAAAAATCATGCGGACGTCTGAATGGAGCTTTACAGGGGGGTAATCAATGACAGGGGGGTAATCAATGACAGGGGGGTGATCAGGGAGTCTATATGGGGTGATCACCACAGTCATTGATCACGCCCCTGTAAGGCTTCATTCAGACGTCCGGATGCGTTTTGCGGATCCGATCCATCTATCAGTGCATCCGTAAAAATCATGCGGACATCTGAATGGAGCTTTACAGGGGGGTAATCAATGACAGGGGGGTGATCAGGGAGTCTATATGGGGTGATCACCACAGTCATTGATCATGCCCCTGTAAGGCTTCATTCAGACGTCCGGATGCGTTTTGCGGATCCGATCCATCTATCAGCGGATCCGTAAAAATCATGCGGACGTCTGAATGGAGCTTTACAGGGGGGTAATCAATGACAGGGGGGTGATCAGGGAGTCTATATGGGGTGATCACCACAGTCATTGATCACGCGCCTGTAAGGCTTCATTCAGACGTCCGGATGCGTTTTGCGGATCCGATCCATCTATCAGTGGATCCGTAAAAATCATGCGGACGTCTGAATGGAGCTTTACAGGGGGGTAATCAATGACAGGGGGGTAATCAATGACAGGGGGGTGATCAGGGAGTCTATATGGGGTGATCACCACAGTCATTGATCACGCCCCTGTAAGGCTTCATTCAGACGTCCGGATGCGTTTTGCGGATCCGATCCATCTATCAGTGCATCCGTAAAAATCATGCGGACATCTGAATGGAGCTTTACAGGGGGGTAATCAATGACAGGGGGGTGATCACCACAGTCATTGATCATGCCCCTGTAAGGCTTCATTCAGACGTCCAGATGCGTTTTGCGGATCCGATCCATCTATCAGTGCATCCGTAAAAATCATGCGGACATCTGAATGGAGCTTTACAGGGGGGTAATCAATGACAAGGGGGTGATCAGGGAGTCTATATGGGGTGATCACCACAGTCATTGATCATGCCCCTGTAAGGCTTCATTCAGACGTCCGGATGCGTTTTGCGGATCGGATCCATCTATCAGTGCATCCGTAAAAATCATGCGGACATCTGAATGGAGCTTTACAGGGGGGTGATCAGGGAGTCTATATGGGGTGATCACCACAGTCATTGATCATGCCCCTGTAAGGCTTCATTCAGACGTCCGGATGCGTTTTGCGGATCGGATCCATCTATCAGTGCATCCGTAAAAATCATGCGGACGTCTGAATGGAGCTTTACAGGGGGGTAATCAATGACAGGGGTGTAATCAATGACAGGGGGGTGATCAGGGAGTCTATATGGGGTGATCACCACAGTCATTGATCACGCCCCTGTAAGGCTTCATTCAGACGTCCGGATGCGTTTTGCGGATCGGATCCATCTATCAGTGGATCCGTAAAAATCATGCGGACGTCTGAATGGAGCTTTACAGGGGGTTGATCAATGACAGGGGGGTAATCAATGACAGGGGGGTGATCAGGGAGTCTATATGGGGTGATCAGGGGCTAATAAGGGGTTAATAAGTGACGGGGGGGGGGTGTAGTGTAGTGTAGTGGTGCTTGGTGCTACTTTACTGAGCTACCTGTGTCCTCTGGTGGTCGATCCAAACAAAGGGGACCACCAGAGGACCAGGTAGCAGGTATATTAGACGCTGTTATCAAAACAGCGTCTAATATACCTGTTAGGGGTTAAAAAAAACACATCTCCAGCCTGCCAGCGAACGATCGCCGCTGGCAGGCTGGAGATCAACTCTCTTACCTTCCGTTCCTGTGAGCGCGCGCGCCTGTGTGCGCGCGTTCACAGGAAATCCCGGCTCACGCGAGATGACGCCTATTGGCGTTAGTGTGACCTGGGAGCGCCGCAGAAATGACGCCTTTCGGCGTTAGCGTGACGGTAAGTGGTTAATACATCGGGACATAGATATAAAAATAGTGAAAGTAACTACAGATAGGGAGGGTTGCTATGTCCTATTGGATTGTATACTGGAAGGTAGAGCGTGGTTAATAGCAAGTGTATATATACCGCCACCCTTTAAAATCAACGTCCTATTAAAAATTTATGATATTGCACTTAAGGCAGGAGATAAATCACTGTTGGTGGTTGGGGATTTCAATAATGTTATGGATGCAAGATTAGATAGATGTAAATTGGGGAATATTCAGGGGCCCCGCACGGGATCCAAATAAAAAAATATTACTAAAGAAATGGGATGGATTGACATTTGGAGGGTTATGTACCCTAATTTACGGAAATATTCGTGTTTTTCAAAGACTCACAGGAGCTTATCACGGATCGATTTAGTTTTAACAAATGAGAAAGCTTCACTAGAAATTGTTGGGGTGAAATATGGGCAACGGGGAGTTTCGGATCACAATCCAATTAATATAAATATAAAAACACAAAAAATGAAAAAAAAGAGGGATGAATATAAATATAGGATGGATAAATATGATGGATATACACAGTAAGATCTTGCGAGAGATAATAGAATTCTTTGAGATGAATGATGGATCAACGACAGTTAATATGATAGGGGAGGCGGCTAAGGCCTTTATTAGAGGGATGATTACAAAATACACAGCAATATATAAGAAAGGAATAAGAGAGAAAATAACAAAGATGGAAAGCGAGGTAGAAAAAAATGAAAAAAATTATATTGCAAACCCTACGGAACAAAATTATACTGTTTGGACAGAGAAGGCCTCGGAATTAAAGGATGAACTGCTTTTATTGGCAGAACAACAAAAAGAAAATCACGTAAGGGATAACTATATATATGCACATACTCCTGGGAAAAAACTAGCAGCTTTGGCAGCGACCCAAACAAAAAAGAATAAGTATATCCACTGTATAGTGGATGAAATGGGACATAAAAATATGGAACAAACAGCCAAGATAGAACTACTCCAAAAATATTTTGCGGATATATATAGTAGTAAGATAAATAAAAACTCTGAGCAAATACAACTGTTTTTGGATGAAACCACTATCTTGAGGCTTGAGGTTAACAATAGATCAATGTAACTCCCTGGAAGCTCCCTTAACCCCTTCAGAAGTGAAAGAGATGTTAAAAGGGATAACAAGGAACAGGGCCCCGGGAATAGATGGCATCCCATTTGAGGTGTATGCTCAATATAAAGAAATACTAATTCCGAAATTGCTTAGAACCTGGGAGTCAGCGAAGCAGGTGGGGAAATTGACAGATTCTATGCGAGAATCCTTGATTACACTCATCTTAAAGCCAGGTAAGGACCCAGTTTTGATGGATTCATATCGTCCTATTTCATTGATCACCACTGATAATAAAATATTAGCCAAGATTTTGGCAAATAGACTTAGGAGCGTGATTTAGACGCTGGTTCATGAGGACCAATCGGGATTCATGTTAGGGAAAACTACTACAGAGAATATCATGAGATACTTTGTGAATACCCAGTTTGAACCTACAAATTGCGGAGAACGGTTGATTGTAACTATAGATGCCTCAAAGGCTTTTGACACGATAGAATGGCCTTTTTTGTTTAACACAATGAAGAAAATGGGATTTCGTGATCACTTTGTTACATGGGTAAAGCTATTGTACACGGAAATTTATGCGCGTGTTATGGTAAATGGAGAAGATTCGGGCAGCATACCAATTGGCAGAGGGGTTAGACAGGGATGTCCCCTCTCCCCCCTGCTATTTGCTATAGCTGTTGAACCGCTTGCAGACATGATTCGGGAATTGTGGGATTTAGATACGGAACCCATGAGGAAAAAATCGCCCTATACGCAGATGACATCATGTTATTTGTGGGTTCACACGGATCACTTAATAGGATCTTTCAAGTATTTGAGCAATTTGGCAAACATGCGGGACTCAGTATAAACTGGTCCAAATCGGCATGTATCCCGATTGACCCTCTGAACAAGTTTAGACCGGGATTGTTGGAAATTAAGAAGATTAATGAACCCGTCAAATACTTGGGAATTCAGATTACCCCAGACCCCAATGATTATGTTAGATTAAATGTGACTCAGAAAATCCAGGAAATTAAGAAGAAGATAGAGGTATGGAAAAGACTGTATATTTCAATGGCAGGACGCATTTCACTGGTTAAGATGTGCGTATTACCCGCCTTGAACTATATATACCCTGTGGAATACACCAGTGATAATCCCTAAAAGATACTTTAAAATAATAGCCAGCTTACTAACTGATTTAATATGGCGAGGAAAAAAAACGAGGATAAAGGCACAGATACTGAGCATTCAGGAGAAGGAGGGCGGATTATCCGTACCAGATTTGGAGCTTTATTTTAGCTCAGGGATTTTAAAAAATATGATAACATGGAGTAATACGCACAGTTACAATAATATAATAGCAGGGATAAATAAAAGACTGAAGAAATGTAACATTTTTCAAGTTATGGAAACAGGTATTCTGGTCCAACAGGGAGGTAAACATAGACCTTTGATTCTGTTGATGGCCAAGAGCTGGAAGACGGTAAAAGAATTATGGTCCCAAACTGGGGTCTATGTAGACACCATTCTATGGGACAATACTTGCCTCACAGAATTAAGGTTAATTGAACAGAAGATCTGGTGGAAAACTGGTATATACAAATTAGGTCAGGTATGGGAGGAGGGGGATATAATACCTTATGAAGTGTTAAAAAGGAAATAACACTTGAAAAATATAGGGTCGAGTTCTACTATTTACAACTAAAACAGGCACTGTATAAGATGATAGGGAAAGGCACACAAATAACTACTTTGCGACAGCCTTTGGATAATATTACCAAGTCAATACCTGGCAAAAAGTTGATTTCAAGAATATACCAATGGCTCACGCATAAATGGCAGGGCATTCTGGAACCTTTGCGGGAAGATTTTTGGGATGCAGCTATACAGGCAAAGACCAGGGTTTCAAGGAATTATTCTTATAGGATCACACAATTTAATATACTGTATCGTCTTTACTATTCTCCCAAGAAGTTAATGAAATACTACAGAACTAAAGTTTTTACCTATTCAAAAATGTGGAGAGATAGGAGTGGATGATATAAGGAGATTTTTTGTGAAACTCACCTGTAAAATCTTTTTCTCGACTTTTCCATTGGGGGACACAGACCATGGGTATAGCTTAGAGGTATTAGTAGGAGGGACACTATGCAAATACAAAAGAGCTCCTCCTCCTCGGGCTATACCCCCCGACTCCACCAGCAGAAACTCAGGCGTTGCAAAAGCAGTAGGAGAAGGAGAAGCAAAAATAATGGAAGCCATTGGACCAAAGCCCATGAGGTCCAACCACAAACAGAAACTGAAAATCCCTCCTGCAACAGGCAGAATGGGTGGGACCTGTGTCCCCCAATGGAAAAGTCGAGAAAAAGATTTTACAGGTGAGTTTCACAAAAAATCTCCTTTTCTCTGACTTTTTTCCATTGGGGACACAGACCATGGGACATCCTAAAGCAGTTCATGGGGTGGGAGAATATCAGCTCCGCCAGGAGGAAACGTCCAACGGTCAAACAGGAACCACAGCCTGTAAAACCCTGCGGCCAACAACAGCATCAGAGGAAGCCAGGGAATGCAACTGATAAAACTTCGTAAAAGTATGTGACGACCAGGTGGCCGCCTTACACAGCTGAGACGCAGAGGCACGATTGCGCCTTGCCCAGGAAGCCCCCACCGCCCTAGTGGAGTGAGCGGTAATCCTAACCGGGGGAACCCTACCACGAGCGCGATAAGCCGCGGAAATAGCCGAGCGGATCCATCGCGCCACAGTGACCTTGGAGGCTGCCAGACCCCTACGAGGCCCTTCGGGAATCACAAAGAGGGAATCTGAACGGCGGACGGAAGCGGTGGCCGTGAGATACACTTTTAAGGCCCGGACGACATCCAGGGAATGTAGAGCGCGTTCATTGGGGTTTGCCGGAGAAGGACAAAAAGAGGGCAGGACAAGATCCTCGTTAAGGTGGAAAGAAGAGACCACCTTGGGCAGAAAGGAGGGAACTGGACGGAGCACAAACTTATCTTGGTGAAAAACCAGAAAAGGCTCCCGACAGGAAAGAGCGGCCAACTCCGACACCCGTCTGATGGAAGTTATGGCCACAAGGAAGACCACTTTCCAGGTGAGAAAAGTCAGGGAGTCCTCTCTCAGAGGTTCGAAGGGGGCCGCCTGCAGAGCACGCAGGACCAAATTGAGATCCCAAGGAGGTAAAGGGGGAACATACGGAGGAACTGAATGTGCCACCCCCTGAAGGAAAGTCTTCACAGGACCCATAAGAGCAAGGGACTTCTGAAAAAAGACGGCCAGCGCCGAAACCTGACCTTTTAGGGAACTCAGCGACAGACCCATCTCCAATCCGGACTGAAGAAAAGACAGCACCGTTCGGGATGGAAAAGCGAAGGGGAGGGAACCCCGAGCTCTCACAAAAAGTCAGGAAAGCCTTCCAGGTACGATAGTAAATCCGGGAGGAAGCCGGCTTTCACACACTGATCATGGTTCTAATTACGGAATCCGAGAACCCCCTCTTCTTCAGGATGGCGGTTTAAACAGCCACGCCGTCAAACAAAGAGACCGTAAATTCCGGTGGAAGAGCGGGCCCTGAGACAGTAGGTCCTTTCTGTTGGGAAGAGGCCATGGGACATCCTCCAGCATCCGAGCCACGTCTGAAAACCACGCGCGGCGAGGCCACTCTGGGGCGATGAGAACAGTCGGAACCCCTTCTGCCTCGATCTTGCGTAGAACCTTTGGTAGCAGAGGAAGCGGAGGGAAGACATAGAGAAGACTGAAGTCCTGCCATGGAGACACCTTCGCGTCCACCCCGTACGCCTTCGGATACCGGGCGCGAGCCAGGAACACCGGGAGCTTGTTGTTGAGCCTGGACGCCATCAAGTCCACATCCGGACACCCCCATCTGTGGCAGATTTCTTCGAAGACATCTGGATACAGAGACCACTCGCCTGGATCCACCTTGTTGCGGCTTAGAAAGTCCGGTGTCCAGTTGTCCACTCCTGGAATGTAAACTGCCGACAGTACCGAAACATGCGACTCCGCCCATGTCAGAATTCTCGTCACCTTCCGCATCACCATCCGGCTGCGGGTCCCACCCTGATGGTTGATGTAGGCCACGGCCGTGGTATTGTCCGATTGAATCCTCACCGGGAGGCCCACAAGGAGAGGAGTCCAATGAGAGAGGGAGTAGAAAATCGCCCTCAGCTCCAGAATATTGATCGGAAGGCGAGATTCCGCCGCCGACCAAACCCCCTGAACCGTGCGAGACCGGAGAACGCCACCCCAACCCAGGAGACTGGCATCGGTGGTGACGATCGTCCAGGAGACTGGCAGAAAGGATCTCCCCGACCTCAGGTTCATCGGGGACAGCCACCAAGGGAGAGCTGCCCGAACCCGCGCAGACAAGTGGATGCGATCGTCTAGACCTCAAGAGGTTTTGTCCCAGAGGGAAAAGATCTCCTGTTGTAACAAGCGAGTGTGAAACTGGGCATTAGGAATGGCCTCGAAAGAGGCCACCATAAGACCCAGGACCCGCATGCATTCCCGTATGGAGAGGAACGGGGAGCGCAGCAGATGTGACACCGCCCCCTGTATCTGGGAGGACTTGGAGACGGGCAGGAACACTCTGGCGGACGAGGTGTTCAAAATCATCCCCAGGAAGGAGAGCTTCCGGGACGGGAGGAGAGAGGACTTTGGGAAATTGATTATCCAGCCGAACTGTTCCAGAGTCTGAACAGTGATCCGGACGTTGTCCTCGGCCTGCGGAAGCGAGGGTGCCTTTATCAGGATATTGTCCAGATAGGGCAGCAAGGGAATGCCCCTGGTACGAAGAAGCGCCATGATCGGCGCCAGGATCTTGGTAAAGACCCGAAGGACGGTTGCTAACCCGAAAGGAAGGGCGACAAACTGATAGTGTCGACCACCAATGGCGAAGTGCAGGAATCGTTGGTGAGATTCTGCGATCAGAACATGCAAATAGGCATCCTGGATGTCCACGGACGCGAATAACTCCCCTGGAAGAAGAGAAACAATAACGGAGCGGAGGGATTCCATTCGAAACCTCCGCACCCGTAGAGATTTGTTGAGCAGTTTTAGGTCCAGGATCGGACGCACCGACCCCTCCTTCTTTGGGACCACGAACAGATTTGAATAAAAACCTGTGCCCTGTTCCTCTGGGGGAACGGGGGCAATAACCCCCCGGGTCCAGAAGGGAAGAAACTGCCAGTAAGAGGTCCGAGGCTCTGGCCGGATCCCCCGGAACGCGAGAGGGGGAAAAAAAACGTTCCGGCGGTCTGGACTCGAACTCTATCTTGTAACCAGACGTTACAATCTCTAGAGCCCATGCGTCCTGAACATGAGCCCTCCAAAACCGCTGATAAGAGAGCAGGCGGCCCCCCACCACGAGGGGTGGGGGCGCCCCTTCATGCAGAAGACTGCTTGGGAGCGGCAAGGCGGGTCGACTGTGCCCTTGGGCGCCAGGAAGGCTGGGGTTTGAAGGAGGGCTTCTTGCGGGAGTCCTGTGACCCTCCTGCAGAGGAAGCAGGCGACGACCTGTTCGAAGA
>NC_053389.1:535483132-535485632 GCF_905171765.1 Bufo bufo
GAAGTGAGCGGTAATCCTAACCGGGGGAACCCTACCACGAGCGCGATAAGCCGCGGAAATAGCCGAGCGGATCCATCGCGCCACAGTGACCTTGGAGGCTGCCAGACCCCTACGAGGCCCTTCGGGAATCACAAAGAGGGAATCTGAACGGCGGACGGAAGCGGTGGCCGTGAGATACACTTTTAAGGCCCGGACGACATCCAGGGAATGTAGAGCGCGTTCATTGGGGTTTGCCGGAGAAGGACAAAAAGAGGGCAGGACAAGATCCTCGTTAAGGTGGAAAGAAGAGACCACCTTGGGCAGAAAGGAGGGAACTGGACGGAGCACAAACTTATCTTGGTGAAAAACCAGAAAAGGCTCCCGACAGGAAAGAGCGGCCAACTCCGACACCCGTCTGATGGAAGTTATGGCCACAAGGAAGACCACTTTCCAGGTGAGAAAAGTCAGGGAGTCCTCTCTCAGAGGTTCGAAGGGGGCCGCCTGCAGAGCACGCAGGACCAAATTGAGATCCCAAGGAGGTAAAGGGGGAACATACGGAGGAACTGAATGTGCCACCCCCTGAAGGAAAGTCTTCACAGGACCCATAAGAGCAAGGGACTTCTGAAAAAAGACGGCCAGCGCCGAAACCTGACCTTTTAGGGAACTCAGCGACAGACCCATCTCCAATCCGGACTGAAGAAAAGACAGCACCGTTCGGGATGGAAAAGCGAAGGGGAGGGAACCCCGAGCTCTCACAAAAAGTCAGGAAAGCCTTCCAGGTACGATAGTAAATCCGGGAGGAAGCCGGCTTTCACACACTGATCATGGTTCTAATTACGGAATCCGAGAACCCCCTCTTCTTCAGGATGGCGGTTTAAACAGCCACGCCGTCAAACAAAGAGACCGTAAATTCCGGTGGAAGAGCGGGCCCTGAGACAGTAGGTCCTTTCTGTTGGGAAGAGGCCATGGGACATCCTCCAGCATCCGAGCCACGTCTGAAAACCACGCGCGGCGAGGCCACTCTGGGGCGATGAGAACAGTCGGAACCCCTTCTGCCTCGATCTTGCGTAGAACCTTTGGTAGCAGAGGAAGCGGAGGGAAGACATAGAGAAGACTGAAGTCCTGCCATGGAGACACCTTCGCGTCCACCCCGTACGCCTTCGGATACCGGGCGCGAGCCAGGAACACCGGGAGCTTGTTGTTGAGCCTGGACGCCATCAAGTCCACATCCGGACACCCCCATCTGTGGCAGATTTCTTCGAAGACATCTGGATACAGAGACCACTCGCCTGGATCCACCTTGTTGCGGCTTAGAAAGTCCGGTGTCCAGTTGTCCACTCCTGGAATGTAAACTGCCGACAGTACCGAAACATGCGACTCCGCCCATGTCAGAATTCTCGTCACCTTCCGCATCACCATCCGGCTGCGGGTCCCACCCTGATGGTTGATGTAGGCCACGGCCGTGGTATTGTCCGATTGAATCCTCACCGGGAGGCCCACAAGGAGAGGAGTCCAATGAGAGAGGGAGTAGAAAATCGCCCTCAGCTCCAGAATATTGATCGGAAGGCGAGATTCCGCCGCCGACCAAACCCCCTGAACCGTGCGAGACCGGAGAACGCCACCCCAACCCAGGAGACTGGCATCGGTGGTGACGATCGTCCAGGAGACTGGCAGAAAGGATCTCCCCGACCTCAGGTTCATCGGGGACAGCCACCAAGGGAGAGCTGCCCGAACCCGCGCAGACAAGTGGATGCGATCGTCTAGACCTCAAGAGGTTTTGTCCCAGAGGGAAAAGATCTCCTGTTGTAACAAGCGAGTGTGAAACTGGGCATTAGGAATGGCCTCGAAAGAGGCCACCATAAGACCCAGGACCCGCATGCATTCCCGTATGGAGAGGAACGGGGAGCGCAGCAGATGTGACACCGCCCCCTGTATCTGGGAGGACTTGGAGACGGGCAGGAACACTCTGGCGGACGAGGTGTTCAAAATCATCCCCAGGAAGGAGAGCTTCCGGGACGGGAGGAGAGAGGACTTTGGGAAATTGATTATCCAGCCGAACTGTTCCAGAGTCTGAACAGTGATCCGGACGTTGTCCTCGGCCTGCGGAAGCGAGGGTGCCTTTATCAGGATATTGTCCAGATAGGGCAGCAAGGGAATGCCCCTGGTACGAAGAAGCGCCATGATCGGCGCCAGGATCTTGGTAAAGACCCGAAGGACGGTTGCTAACCCGAAAGGAAGGGCGACAAACTGATAGTGTCGACCACCAATGGCGAAGTGCAGGAATCGTTGGTGAGATTCTGCGATCAGAACATGCAAATAGGCATCCTGGATGTCCACGGACGCGAATAACTCCCCTGGAAGAAGAGAAACAATAACGGAGCGGAGGGATTCCATTCGAAACCTCCGCACCCGTAGAGATTTGTTGAGCAGTTTTAGGTCCAGGATCGGACGCACCGACCCCTCCTTCTTTGGGACCACGAACAGATTTGAATAAAAACCTGTGCCCTGTTCCTCTGGGGGA